>NC_081410.1:174791577-175026577 GCF_030272615.1 Cryptomeria japonica | reverse complement strand
ATATTTTGGCTCAATATATAGGACTTTAAAAGAGTGATTCTTGTACATCTTATCCAAATTATTTTTATTGTATATGTATTAAAAAAAATACATATTTGAAAACTAGAGATGAAAACTTATATTTCATGTTTTTGGACTTTGTTAAGATTATCAATGTAAATACTTCAAATTTTTACTCCATCTCTGAAAAACTTTGATTTTCAAGGAAAATTATTTCTATTTTTTGACTAAAAAGTAGACCCATTATCTTGCACTTACTCCCATAAATTTCCTAATTAAGAATACCATTACCAATAGATATGGAATTTGTAAATACCTATGATAATATCTCAAAAAATATAAAAAATATAAGTTCTCCATGTCATAAGCTTCTCTGCAATCATGGACACTTATGGGTTCTTGATGTCAAGTCATGCTAAAGACTCATTTGGGAATCACACCATACCAAAAAAGCTGCATAGTTTGACATTACAAAAAAAAATTAGTAGTACTTTAACTAAACTTCTATTGGCCTCACATGGTGTACAATTTATGAGCACCACAATAAGTTTCAGATTCATTGCAACATTAGCAAGACTACAACCATGAAACTTAGAATTTACACCCCCTATGGGTAACACCTTCGAATTCCATCAATGTGAATTTTTTAAGTGGTCTACCTACAACTGAGCAGTATAATATAATTTAGATGTATTTTCCAAGATGATCAACATGATCATTTATAAGAAATTCCTCACCATGGCTAACATGACATGTCCTTTCTTCATCCATGTTTCAATCCACTTTGTCTTACCAATGTCCATTGTGGACCATGTTAGATATGATATTGGATTATTCTATAACTTTTCATTTGAATAAATATCCAAATAATGGTTATCAACCATACTCATATTAATTTATTATACATATAAAATAGTGTATATCTCCACTGTTTGGATTACAACATACCTTTAATAGAGGTATTCATAGTTTGTAGGGCATAGTCCTTTTGAGACATGTCTTGGATTCTATTCATAATAGCTCTAACATATCCTTATGGTCACCATAAACATTAGAGATGTGCACATAAGAATGGGATGTCCAAAGGGACAAAAAAAATTGTAACACATTTAGGTTGTATGCCAATAGGTTTATTATATACTTACACATTAAAAAAAAATTATAAATAACATCACAAAACTCACCGCACATCACTCCAAGAGACCATATTGAAATATCAAGCCTCTATACATTAGTCATGTTATTTCTTGCATTGCATGTGTTCTCTTAAAGGAAAAACAATGAAACACCTCTTTTTCAATAACCTAAATTAAAATTTTAGATTTCTTGCTTGCTTGATCTAGTATCTTCAAATTTTGGGTTAAATTGAGTAGATCTTACACATATATATTATTATTTTGGATAGTTAAATTGACCATCTAATTTAACTTTTTTTTATTCACTTCTCTTGAGAACATGATATTATAATGTATAATTCATAATCAAAATCATCACATGCTTATTTCAATTTCTTTTACAATGTATTAGCATGTGTTCTAATCTTTACTTTGGTAGTGATCTCCTTATATGACTAACATGGCGTATCCTTTCTTCACCCATGTTTCAATCCACTTTGGCTTACCAACATTTATTGTGAACCCTATTTGGGTCCATTTTGCTCACTAACATCCATTATTATCTATTTGGTAGATATTGTGGACCATGGCAGATGTGAAATTGGAATGTTCTATGACTATTTATTTGAATAAATATCCAAATAAGGTTGATAAACCATACTCATGTTCATTTACTATACATCTAAGATAGTTTATATAGATCCACACTTTGGATGAAAACATACCTACAATAGATCTTCATATTTTTGTAGGGCATAATTCTTCAAAGGAATGTGTTGGGGTCTAACTCATAATAGCATTTAACATATTCTAATGTTGACCTTAGACATTAGAGATGTGCACACAAGAATTGGAAGTCAACAAGGCAAAAAAATATTTGTAGTACATCTATGATGCAAATCAATACGTTTATTATATACTTACATATTAACAACAAAATATAAATAGAATCACAAATCTCACCACACACCACTCCAAGGAGCCATATTCAAAGACTTTCCTTTATTTGGTGGGCCATAGCCTAAGATTTTACACTATAGTCATGTTATTGATTGCACTACATGTTGATGCAGGAGCATCCCTGGTTCTTGGCAATCTTGCATCAATCAAAACCATTTTCTTTCTATTTTGTAGCTTTAGCATTTCTTTTTGTGTTTTACTATATTTACACACAAGATCTTATGAATATAGATTTTATTTATAGATATATTCATCTACCTTATCCCAAGTCCGTGGACTATTTGCATCTTTTCCCGACAAGTTATCGCTTCCAGAATATGTGTCAATTTTGCTAATTAGAGAATCGAAGTCGTTTGGACCTATTTTTCTAATGGAGAATATTGTGGATCATTTTCATACCTTGCAGAGCCTAATATCATTGCTTCCAACATTCCTCGGCTTGTGGTCGACCTTCCTTTGGGGTTCAGACATCACTTTATGTTGTTTCTGGAGGGATTCCATTGGCGGAGGTTGACCTTGTTGTTTTACACATTACATCTTCTTCATCGGCAATTGTTCCATCTTGGGGCAACATGAGTCATCCTTGAGCTATGAATATCTATAAATAAATGTAATCAAGTAGCTAGACATAGTTTTAGGGCAATAAGATAGAATATAGAAGATCAATCTAAAGATTAGGAGATCCAGATTTGGCTCGTATTTTTGCTTGAGCATGGATATTGTATTTGAGCATGTTTGTAATCAAACCTATGTGTCAAATCTTGTAAGCCGCATGTTGTCGGCCAGTTGTATTTGAATTCCTGATATAATATAAGTACAATTCTGCATCGCCTCCATCGCTTGAGTTGTTTGTGTTGTGTTTAATCTGTTGCATGGTTGGGAGTGTTCTATTTGAGGACTTACTCTTGTTGTGACTGCACCAAGTGGGTCTGATGTAGGAGCATCCCTGGTTCTTGGCAATCTTGCATCAACCAAAAACATTTTCTTTCTATTTTGCTTTTTATTTTGCATTTTCAACATTTTTTTCTGTGTTTTATTACATTTGCACACTAGATCTTGTGGAGCTGGATTTTGTTTGTGGACATATTTATCTACCTTATTCCAAGTCTACGAAACATTTAGAACTTTTTCCAGCAAGTTATCGCTTTCAGAATATATTCCAGTTTTTGCTAATCATAGAACCAGAGCTGCTTGGACCTATTTTGCTAATGAAGAATTTTGCAGATTATTTTCATAGCTTGCAGAGCCTAATCTCATTGCTTCCAACATTCCTTGGCTTGTGACTAACCTTCCTTTGGGGTCTGCACATCATTCTATGTTAATTCTGGAGGGATTCCTTTGGTAGGGGTCGACCTTGTTGTTTTACACATTACATCTTCTTCATCAACAATTGTTTCATCTTGAGCCAACGCGGATCATCCTTGAGATATGAATATCATATAAATCAATGTAATCAAGTAGATACACATAGTTTTAGGGCAAGCAAATAGAATATAGAAGATCAATCTAAATATTAGTAGATCCAAAGTTGGCTCTCATTTTTGCTTGAGCCCGTATACTATATTTGAGCATGTTTGTAATCAAGCCTATGTGCCAAATCTTGTAAGCCGCATGTCGTTGGCTAGTTGTATTTGAATTCCTGATATAATATAAGTCTGATTCTACAAATTTCCTCCATCGCTTGAGTTGTTTGTGTTGTGTTTCATTTGTTGCATGATCTAGACTATTCTATTTCAGGACTTACTCTTGTCATGACTACACTAAGTGGGTTGATACAAGAGCATCCTTGGTTCTTGGCAGTCTTGCATCAACCAAAAATATTTTCTTTCTATTTTTCTTTTTTATTTTGTAGCTTCAACATTTATTTCTGTGTTTTACTACATTTGCACACCAGATCTTGTGGAGTTGGATTTTATTTATGGACATATTCATCTAACTTATCCCAAGTCCATAGAATGTTTGGATCTTTTTCTGGCAAGTTATCACTTCTGAAATATGTGCCAATTTCACTAATCAGAGCAATGAAGCCGCTTGGACCTATTTTTCTAATGGAGAATCTTGCTGATCATTTCCATAGCTTGTGGAGCCTAATCTCGTTGCTTCCAACATTCCTTGGCTTGTGGTTGACCTTCCTTTGGGGTTAACATATCATTCTATGTTGTTTCAGAAGGGATTCCTTTGGTTAAGGCCGACCTTGCATTTTACATGTTACATCTTCCTAATTGACAATTGTTCCATCTTGGGGAAACGAGAATCATCCTTGAGCTATGAATATAATATAAATCAATGTAATCAAGTAGCTAGACACAATTTTAGGGCAAGTAGATAGAATATTAAAGATCAATCTAAAGATTAGGAGATCTAGAGTTGGCTCACATTTTTACTTGATCCTGACTATGGTATTTGAGCATGTTTATAATTATACCTATGTGTTGAATCTTGTAAGTTGTATGTTGTCAACTAGTTGTATTTGAATTCCTCATATAATATAGGTTTGATTCTGCATTGCCTCCATTGCTTGAGTTGTTTGTGTTGTGTTTCATTTGCTGCACAGTCTAGACTGTTCTCTTTGAGGACTTACTCATGTTGTGACTGCACCAAGTAGTATCAGAGCAATTTCTTATTTCGGAGATTGTGAAGTCTTGTAAGAATTTTGTTGTGGAGTGGTGGATTGAGGAGAGGATTGGTGTAAAGATGGCCCGAAGAGGAAATTTTAGAGGTAGTGGAGCACGTGGAAATGTAGACCCTGTTGTCATTGAAATGTTGAGAGGAATTACAGCTCGATTGAAAGCTATTGAAATGGACTAGAGAAGAGGTCGACATGTTGAAGATGTAAGCGATGCTGAAGAAGAAGAGGTGGCAAGCGAAGAATTAGGAGTGAATCCACCAACAAATGATCTGGATAATGAGAGGTTCATAAAATCCTTGACAAGAGTGAATACCACACAATACCACACCACACTTTAACCCACCAAATTATTATGGAAAGTTATTTTCGGATAAATTGCTCTACTAGATTATAAAGATGGAAAAGTATTTTGATTTTGAGAACACTATTGAAGACAAGAAGGTGAAATATGCTTTTACCAAGTTGAAAGAACATGCATCTCTTTGGTAGGAACATTTACAGGTAGATAAATAGAGAAGAGAACATTAAATCTTGGGAGCGGATGGTTAACAAGTTGAAATCGAATTTCACGCCTACCGATTATCAAGTAAATATATTCTAAAAGTTACAGAACCTGAAGCAAAAGGAATCTAGTGTGAAGGAGTATACCGAAGAATTCTACAAGTTGAATATCAAATCTAGACATACTAATGATGAGATTTAATAAGTCGCTAGATATTGAATGGGTTGCAGATGTCTATATAGGATGAACTTAGTCTAATCAAGTTGCAGAGTGTTGAGGAAGCTTATCAATATGCCTTGAAGACAAAAGATAAGTTGAATAAAAGACATGAGTAGAAAAAAGAAGTCGAGGAGGAAGAACTCAGAGAGAAATATTTCAAGGAGGAAGGACCTATACCGGAGGAAGAGGGTCCCATGCAGATAATAACAAAGACAAGGAAGCTAGTAGATATGGTAGTTCATACTAGAGGGATGACATAATTTTCTACCAGAGAAGAGAACCTAATGGTTACTGAAATGAGGGTTATGAAAAGGAAGACAAAAGATAGGATAAGAGAGTGTTCAGAGGAACCTTCTTTAAGTGTGGAGGAGAAGGACATCATGCTTTTGAATGTAAGAAGGTAGAGAACAGTAGAAGAGAAACATTAGTGGAAGAAGAACCTATCGGACCAGCTATTAGACTGGAAGATAGAGAATTATTGGTGATGAGGAGAGTATTATGCCACAAAGGAGATGATCAAGAACCCTTGCAAAGGAGGAATTTGTTCAAGACAAGACCTAAAATAGATGGTAAGTGTTGTGTAGTTATATAATTGATAGTGGTAGTTCAGGTAACCTTGTTTGAGAGGAGTTGGTGAATAAGCTAAAAATTAGAGAGATTGAAGCACCCTAAGCCTTATTAGATACCATGGATTCAAAATGATCATAAAGTACTGGTAAGTGAACAATGTCTGGTAAAATTGAAGATTGGATCTTATCGTGATGAAGTTTTGTGTGATATTATGCCTATGGATATATGCCATATATAGTTGGGTAGACCTTGGCAGTATGATAGAAAAGAAATACACGATGGAAGGAAGAACATATACACTATTGTTGCAAATGGGATGAAACAAACCTTGTTTCCCTTGGAGGAGCCTCTTAAGAATGAAGTTTGTACTAGTGATAGGATTTGTTTGGTAGACAGAAGAAAATTCCAAGATGTTATGAAACATGAGAATGTGTGTTTTGCTTTAGTTCCTAAGAAGACTGAAAATTCAGAGCATGAAGAAGAACAACCAGAGGAGATAAAAGAGTTGTTGACACAATATGGATATATCATTTTTGATAATGTACCTGATGGATTACTACCTATGAGAAGTACCAATCATTGCATGGACCTAATTCCCAGAGCTAGTTTGCCTAATAAAGAAGCACACCAGATAACACCAGCAGAAAATGAGGAGTTGAATAGACAAGTACAAGAGTTGTTGAAGAAAGGTTTCATCAAAGAAAGTTCGAGCCCTTGCGCAGTTCCAATAGTGTTAGCACCTAATAAAAATGGAGAATGGAGGATGTGTACTGACTCTAGAAAAATAAAAAAGATCACAGTGAAGTACAAATTTCTCTTGCCTAGGATGGATGACATAATGGGTTGTTTAAGTGGAGCCAAATACTACACAAAGATAGACTCGAAAAGTGGATACCATCAAATCAAAATCAGAGAAGGAGATGAGTGGAAGACAACATTCAAGATAAATGAAAGACTATATGAATGGTTGTTGATGCCTTTTGGACTGACTAATGCACCAAGTACTTTCATGAGGTTAATGAATGAGGAATTGAAGATATTATTAGGTAATTTTATTATTGTGTACTTAGATGACATCTTGATTTTCAGTAGGACAAAAGAAGAGCATATGTTGCAATTGAGACAATTTTTGCAAAGATTGAGAGAACAAAAGTTGTTGATAAACATTGAGGAGTGAAGTTTCATAAAGGAAGAGTTAGTCTATTTGGGATTTGTGATATCTATGGATGGATTGAAAATGGATCCTGAAAAGGTAAGAGCAATTGTTGAAAGGCCTACACTTGAAAGAATTGGGGAGGTAAGATCCTTTCATGGATTGGCTAGTTTCTACCAGAAGTTTATCAGAAATTTTAGTTCAATTTGTAGCCCTATGACAGAATCAATGAGAGGAGATAGAAAGGATTTCGAGTGGACATCTAGAGAAAATAAGAGTTTTGAGTTGTTGAAGCAGAAGGTGATAGAGAAGCCTATACTGGCTTTATCGAATTTTATCAAAGTATTTCAAGTAGATTGTGATGCAAATGGGAATGCAATTGGAGCAATGTTGAGTTAGGAAACAAGATCAGTAGCTTATTTCAATGAAAAATTTACTAATGCCAGAAGCAGATATTTCATGTATGATCAAGAGTTTTATGTCATAATTCAGACATTGAAGAAGTGGAGACATTATTTGTTACCTAAGGAGTTTGTATTGTATATCGATCATCAAGCTTTGTAATACTTGAACAGTCAAGGTAGGTTGAATCAAAGATACATGGGATGGGTGGGGTTCTTGTAGAATTATACCTTTGTTTTGAAGCATAGAAGTGGAAAATCAAATAAAGTTGTTGATGCCTTAAGTAGAAGGAGGAACTTGCTGACAAAGATGAGAGTGGAGTTATTAGGTTTTGAGGATTTGAAGAATTTGTATCAGGTGACCCAAATTTTACAGAACCTTGGAAATCTTGTAAGGAACCAGCTATGGTGGACCGGAGCAAGTGGCTAGATTATTTCATTCAAGATGAGATGTTGTTCAGAGGAACTCGGTTGTGTATACCTAGGAGCTCTATGAGGGAGAATTTGATAAAAGAGAAGCATAGTGGAGGATTGGAAGGACACTTTGGTGTTGATAAGACAATCACCTTGCTTAGAGATAATTACTTTTGACCTCAGATTCATAAGGATGTCAGAAAATTTGTGCAGAGATGTAGAATTTGTCAACTTGCAAAAGGTAGCAGTCAAAATACTAGAATAAGCCTTTGACAGTTCCAGAGAGACCTTGGGAGGACCTAAGCATGGATTTAATACCTGGATTACCTAAGACACAGAGAAGACATGATTATATATTTGTGGTGGTGGATATATTCTCAAAAATAGTACATTTCATACCTTATACAAAGACAATAGATGTCGTGCATATAGCTAACCTATTTTTCAAAGAGGTGATGATATTACATGGATTACCTAAGAGCATAGTTTCTGGCATAGACACTAAGTTTGTTGAATATTTTTAGAGGACACTTTGGAAGAAGATGAAGATAGATCTGAAATTCAGTTCTACTTTTCACCCATAGACCATTAGATAGATAGAAGTAGTAGGAGTTTTGAAAATTTGTTGAGATGTTTAGTTGGAGAGAAAACCGGAAGTTGGGACTTGATCCTTTCACAAGCAGAGTTCGCCTACAACAATTCAATGAACAAGAGTACCAGAATAACACCCTTTGAGATTGTTACCAGAATACACCCTAGAGGCATATCAAAGTTGAGAGACATTAGTAATGAAGATACAAGGAGTGCAGAAGTGGAAGAATTTGCATCACATATGAAGATAGTGCATACTCAGGTCAAGCAACATTTGGAGGACATGAATAGTAAGTATAAGGAGAAAGCAGATGAAAAGAGGAGACACGAGTAATTTGAATTTGGAGACGACGTGATGGTATATCTGAAAAAAGAAATATTTCCATTTGGAACCTAAAATAAGTTGAAGATGAGGAATTTTGGACCTTGTAAGATCTTGAAGAAATTTAGCTCCGAAAATGCATATGAAGTGGAGTTACCTAATACTTTGGGCATCTCTCCTATATTCAACATTACAAACTTACATCAGTATCATGAGGCAGAATTCAATGAAGATAATTCAACAAACTTAGAGAAGGAGATGCCCCAGAAGGAACTGGACCTGATTGAACATATTTTGGATAGTAGAATTGGGCATAGCACCCGAGGAAAACAATATAGAGAGTTTCTTGTGAAGTGGAAGGACAAACTAGTTGAAGATTCATCATGGATTTCTCAGGCAGAAGTAGGTCATCTTGGTTTTCCTTTGACCCAGGAAAAGTGAGGGACCCATTTTTTCATCAACCCTAGATGTCTGATGCAGGAGCATTCTTGGTTCTTTACAATCTTGCATCAACCAAAAATATTTTCTTTCTGTTTTGCAGTTTCAACATTTCTTTCTATGTTTTACTACATTTGCACACTAGATCTTACTGAGATGGATTTTGTTTGTGGACATATTCATCTACCTTATCCCAAATTTGTGAAATGTTTGGATATTTTTCCAGCAAGTTATCGCTTCTGGTATATGTGCCAGTTTTGCTAATCAGAGCACCAGAGCTTCTTAGAAGTATTTTACTAATGGAGAATCTTGCGGGTCATTTTCATAGCTTGTGAAGCCTAATCTCATTACTTCCAACATTCCTTGGCTTGTGGCCGACCTTCCTTTGGGGTCCCCACATCATTCTATGTTGTTTCCAAAGGGATTCCTTTGGCAGAGGCTAACCTTGTTTTACATGCTACATCTTCTTCATCAGCAATTCTTCCATCTTGGGCCGATGCGGATCATCCTTGAGTGATGAATATCATATAAATCAATGTAATCAAGTATCTGGACACAGTTTTAGGGAAAGTAGATAGAATATAGAAGATCAATCTAAACATAAGGAGATCCGAAGTTGGCTCACATTTTTGCTTGAGCCTGAATACTGTATTTGAGCATGTTTGTAATTAGGCCTGTATGTCAAATCTTGTAAGCCACATGTTGTCAGTCAGTTGTATTTGAATTCCTGATATAATATAAGTCTGATTCTACACTACCTCCATCACTTGAGTTGTTTATATTGTGTTTCATTTGTTACACAATCTAGACCATTCTCTTTGAGGACTTACTCCTACCATGACTGCACCAAGTGGGTCTGATGTAGGAGCATCCCTAGTTCTTAGCAATGTTGCCTCAACCAAAAACATTTTCTTTCTGTTTTGTAGTTTTGGCATTTCTTTATACATTTTACTACATTTGCACACCAGTTCTTGCAAAGCTGGATTTTGTTTGTGGACATATTCATCTACCTTATCCCAAGTTTGTAGAACATTTGGATCTTTTTCGACAAGTTATCGCTTCTAGAATATGTGCCAGTTTTTCTAATTAGAGCACTAGAGCCGCTTAGACTTATTTTGCTAATGGAGAATCTTGTAGATCATTTACGTAGCTTGTAGAGCCTAATGTCATTGCTTCCAATGTTCCTTGGCTTGTGGTTGACCTTCCTTTGGGGTCTGTACATCACTCTATGTTGTTCCTGAAGGGATTCCTTTGGTAGAGGTTGACCTTGTTGTTTTACACATTACTTCTTCTTCATCAACAATTGTTTCATCTTGCACCAACGTGGACCATCCTTAAGCTATGAATATCATATAAATCAATGTAATCAAGTAGCTAGACACAGTTTTAGGTCAATAAAATAGAATATAGAAGATCAATCTAAAGATTAGGAGATCCATAGTTGGCTCACATTTTTGCTTGAGCCTGGATACTGTATTTGAGCATGTTTCTAATCAGACCCATGTGTTGGATTTTGTAAGTATTATGTTGTCAACCAGTTGTATTTGAATTCTTGATGTAATATAAGTCTCATTGCCTTCATTGCTTTAGTTGTTTGTGTTGTATTTCATTTGCTACATAGTCCGGACAATTCTCTTTGAGGACTTACTCTTGTCGAGACTGCACCACATGTCCTCTTTTTAATGAAAAACATGAAAAACCAATTAGTAACCTTATTTAAGATTTAGATATCTTGCTTGCTTGATCTACTAGCTTTGCATCTTGATTTAGATTGAGAAGATCACTTTCTTATCTTTTATCCATATATAGTCTAAATTGACCATTTAAATTTGTCATTGATATAATTATTTTCTCAAAAACATGATATTATATATTATCCATGATCAAAATCATCCTATATTTATTTTAATCCCCTACTTTAATAATTCTTAATTAACTTATGTTGAATCTTGATCTCCTATCTCCTTATAAGACTATTTTTATAATTATTTGTGATCTCTTATTTTGTACCCATAGTCATAAAACATTTTACATTATTATTATCAAGCTTTGTTCTCATTGAGCTCCCTTGAACACCAAGCTCTAGCTATGATCACCCATCTACCTTTTCTTTAATGGAGGGCATACCATGTCTTTATCAAGCTTATATGATTTAAAGAAGCCCCTCCTCATTGCTTTAGTCAAATAGTATGGTCAATATTGACAACATAATCAACAAATTTTTTTATAGTCTAAAACCATCATATCAACACTCATGGGAAGGCCAAAGGTATGTGGGTCCTTTCATTTTGAGAGTAGATAAAGTTGGGTTGGCAGCCAATGCAGTTTGATTACTTTCAAGATTTCTCTGTGTACTTACTATTGGACCGAGATTTAGTTGTGGGCTTCTCAGTTCTCACATGGTTAACCATTGATCGATAGCAAACATAGTCCATATAACAGCTGACAAATGGAAAACTGATGGATATACTTATGCATTGTTACGTAATACTTCAAATCCACCTACCACCCTATTATAAAGACACACAATTTTTTCAAAGTGGTTGCATTCTTTTGGTTACAGATTATAAAAGGGTTGTATATTACACTCTCTCTTGTGCACTTGGTGAAAATTGATGTTCTTGTTTCTTTTCTTGAGTGATATCTCAATGCTTTGCTCTTTGATGATGCATAGAACTTTTGTGGAGATGATATTATCTTCTTCTATATGTGGCCACTTGTTTGCACAATATGAACATGTATTGGGAGGAGTTGAGTTTGATTCGAGCATAGGTCAAGGTGATATTTTATGAATAAAAGATGATAAATAACTCTAAACTATGAGCTTGTATGCAAGACTTTACATATGATTCAAGACTAATGTTACTATATATTTTTTAAAAAAATTCATCAAATTTTGTATTTATGTCATTTTCATTCAATATGGTCCTTTAAATTGGAACAATATTAAATAAGCATCTAATTTATACTAAGAGGGGGGGGGGGGTGAATTAGTATACCCAAAAACCTTACCAAACACTTGAGCAATTTTACTGCAGACCGATATAGCCCTTTAAACAACAAACTGGTTAATACACAAACAAGCCAAATAGCAAATAAAGAATTCACCCACAATAGCACAATCACCATAACATAAGATATTTTTACGTGGAAACCCAAATGGAAAAAACCACGATGAGTAAAACTCAAAAGTCTACTATTTGCAAAATAGCAACCAGACCGGTTAAGGTCAGACCGGTTAAGGCCTTACAATGTTCTTCACCAAAACAGATCCTGTTAGGAATCCTGATCTCTATTAGGAGATAAGTCTTGTTAAAGACTAACCTATTAAAGGATTTCAGATCCACAACTATGAACCACTTTGTTAGAGGATTTAGAACAGGCTTAACTATGCCTACACAGTTAAGGGTTTCTGACTTGTCGAAGAGATTAGTAATCAACAAGTAAGTGATCTAAAAAGTAGCACAAAATGCTTAGTTAGATCCTTGATTTCTCTCTATTAATGTATTGCAACATTACTTCGGTCTTATGTCCTTTGCATGTTCAATCTCTGTCGCAAGATACTTTTTGCAAAGACCTAATCTTCTTACACAACACACTCAAAACCCTAGACATGATGTCCTCATATAGGAATCTGATTTCATGTTGGTCCAATGAGATTAGATTACAATTTCCTAGGTACAATGTGTCTAGACACAATTCTATCATGACAAAGAATCACCGCATCGGTGTCGGTGGATGATAACTCATCACACTTTACAAGTTTGCCAGTTAACAAAACAAAGTATACTGATTACCAGTTTACAAACAAAGACTAGTAAACTGGAACATAGTGTTCTGATCTTAAAAAGATTGGCTGCCGCTTGGGGTCCTTATACCGCTTGAGGTCTTCGTACCGCTTGAGGTCCTCAGTCATGCTTTGACTAGTAAGCTTCTTCTGCAAACACTGATAGTCTTCTACAAAAAAAGACTATGCATACATTGGCATATAATACCGGTTTGAACAATACATCACATACTACTAGTTGAGAATAACTCATACATCAAATAAGTGTGTGTCCATCAATGACAATCACAACTAAGTAAAAACATCATCAAAATGCCAACATATTGTAGATATTCATAATATAATATGAGGATTTTTAGAAGTTGTGGTACACTATACATGCTAGTTTACATGTGCTAATAGTATGAAATTAACCATTAATTATTTGGATACTATTTCACTACATATACAAAATAATAATGTTTGAAGTGTGAATATTGGTGTCAAAAGTGATGTAATATTTGTGTGCTATTATAAACATGGATCTAGTAATGATATCCATATAGGACAAACATGAACTTATCAATGGTATTATGTGCAATAATGTATAGATATACAAAGTTATTATCCACATGCAGACATTATGTTAGGTGATATGTATAGTTTGTTGATATCACAATATTACTAGAATGTAGTAATATGTGACTCTTTGCACTCCATGTGTTTGCTAGATAGTTAAAAATGATTCAAATTCCAAGAGTACATCGATATGTATCATGTCATGTGAAGGTGTTGAGGTTGGACATACTAAAAAATGTTAGTGTTAAATATAAAATTATTTTTGTAACAGATTATAAAAATCTTGAAGGACTATGTTATAAATAGAAATATTTTAAAAGGACCTATAGTGAACCCTTGATTCTAAACAATATAGATTTGGTATTTTTTATGGTCAATTTATTTCAAAAGGGTTTCCAAATAAATATTTAAGCCTTGTGTAATGTTTATTATGCATACAATTATATTTAATTTTTTCAATGTTATTATATATATTTTATAAATATTGTTGACTATTTGTTAATCACATAGTCTTAAATTCATAACCCAATCATATCACTTGTAGTGACATAAAATTGCAACCCTTGCAATTTTTGACCACATTAGGGTCTTCACATTGGTGAATCGAATCCCCAAGCGTAATCGGAGACCTGAGACTTGCTCAATCCCCAAAACTACAACTTTTCTGCCCCTCACACTACTTGAACCTGCTTCCTGTCCTACGATAAGGGCATGACCCCCTGTCCCTGCCCTATTTTGGGCCTCTCCTATGCATTGGTCTTTGCATTTTAAGTGGGAAAACTTTCCCTATGTCGGCCTATGATAAAAAAATTGGTCTGTTAATCCTAATTGACGAATATATATGTTGCATTTTTCCTCCCATTTGCATAAGTGGGATAAGTGCAAAAGCAGGCATAAGTTCAAGCAATCAAGCATTCAAGAGCATTCAAGCATTCAAGCATTGAGCATTCTCAAGTCTCCCTTCAAGGCTAGGTGTTCCATTCAAGTCAAGGATTCAACCATTGAAGAGGAGATCCCTTTCAACATTCAATTTCACACAAGCAATTCTATCTACAACCTCCCTTGAGGTGAATTACATTTCAGTCTTTCGTTTACATTTACTTGCAAGTACTTTCTTTCATCATTTGGTTAATTCCAAAACTAGGGTTTGACTTGAAGGAAAACCCCCAATCCCAACCCCCTTTTCCTCTATTTTTTGTGTGTAGGTTGTAGGTGTGCAGCTATAATTGCAGATTTGGACTTCATTCATAGAGGTGGAAAAACCCTTTTCATTTCATGGATTTTTCGGAGGACCATGTGCACTTTAAACACAATCCCAACAACTTTTCCTCAAATTCACAGGTAAGCTTTGTCTCGATATATTATAGCCAAATCCAGGTGCACAGCTTCATCCCACGCTTCTATTTCAAGTTATAATCAGTTCTTTGCTACTTTTACACTTAGTCTCAAAACACATAATTCAACCATTTACTCATTCTAAAAGAGGGGTTAACTTGTCATTTCACACCATTATCAATTCATTTAGTATTCAATCTCTCTCCTCAGAGATTGGATCTAGTGAATTATCCTCCCTCTTTTAAATGTAATGTGTGTGAGGTGATTGAAGGGAAATCCATAGTGAAACTTTCATCTCTCCTTGGAGGGAAGAAAAGATTTCCTCTTGATCTCTCCATCATTCACTTTTCACTGATTATATTTTGGTGAACCCGACATCTTACATGCCTGACATTTCAAATCATTGCATATTTGTCATTTACAAGTTTGTTTTTTTTACGGAATTAGTGGTTAATTCATGCAAAACCCTAGTTTTTAAAAATGAAATTGAACTCGTGTCTTGTAAAAATTGCTTGTTATTGTCTTATATTTGAAAATTGCTTTGTTTGTCAAATTCAATTTCTTCATTGTCTTGTTCAATTTGCAAATCAAATTCATAAAATTAAGAGGTTAATTGTCAAAACCCTAATTTTCAAAAATCATCATGAAATTGTGCAAAAAATAATTTTCCATTTAATTTTCAGATTTGTGACTTTTTCAAACTTATCATCTTTCCTAAAATTCAAATTTTCAGTTTCCATCCTTTTTCAAAATTCAAAATTTCAAAAACTAAGTGGTTAGGTCCTAAAACCCTAATTTTTAAATTTAATTGGATTTTGTGTAAATCCCAATCAATTTCAGTCTTCTAAACATTTTTCAAGGTGTCCATATCCAATAGGTTTGACCCTTTTCAAATTTGCAATTCAATTCCTTATTTTTCTCAAAACCTTAATAGGGTCCTATTTTCACATTCAAACCTTAATTTTGCCTATCTAGAGATTATAAAATCCACCAATTTTTTGTTGTTAGCTTTAAAATCATCGTAACTTTCATCCCTGAAATTTTTTTAAAAAGTTGGTAAGACCATGTGCACTTTCAACACGATCCCCAACTTTTTTCCCGAAATTTCGGGAGACTGTTATGACTGTATTTAATAGCTTAAATCCAGAAGATTGGCTGATTTTGTCAATTTTTTATTGCTCTAAAAATGAAAAATACCTTCAAAATTCAACATCTCAAATTTCAAGAATTTTTTTAAAATTAGAGAGTTAATTGTAATTTGCCCTAATTTTAAAATTCTTGATTTTATCAAATTTTAAAATTAAGTGGTATCCCATTGGCCCTAATTTTAAATTCCAATTTCCTTTCATTTATCATAAAATTATTGTTGGAAATTGTGTCATTTTCTTCTTTCAACAAAGTTCAAATTGTTTAATCATTATTTTCCCAAATTTTGCATTATTCAATTTTTGTGCACTTTGTTCCTATAATTCAAAATTCAAATCCAAAATTTCAAATTTTCCCTCTAGTGCCTGATTTTTACCACTATTAGTCCTACATATACTATCCCGTTAGACAAAGCATTAGAATTAAGGCTTCCCAAGGTTTAATTACCAATGAGATGGAGCATAATTTGGGTGACTTCTTTAATGAGGATCATGTTAATTCTTCTCATCCTAATCATGTCCCTATCTATCTAATTGATGAAATCCCATGATGAACAAGAAGAAGCTTTGACTAGAGTTTCCATAGATCAACTTTCAAAATTGGACAATCAATTTGATAAATTTCAACAATGGATGTCCCAAGAGTACCCTAATAGTGAAGCTCTTCCATTAATTGAAGGCCTTAAACATATGATTCAAAGTGATAAGAAATTGATATATTGCATGGCATTGCTCATATTGTCGATTCCAATGTCATTCCTATAAAGAGTTGTGAGGAAACCATAGGTTATTCATAACCTTCAACACAAATCAATTCTTCTATTCCTTTGACTACTCCTATGACTAGTGTTCATACTTTTACCTCAAACATCATGGCTACTTCAACTCAAAATGTCATTCCTACAACAATTAGTCATGGGGGAAATCCCTCTTCTTCATTTAATCCTCCATTTTAACCTATGTCTTCAATAAGTAGTCCTATTACCCCTCAACTAATCAATGTGACACAAGGGTTCAATTCATTCAAAAAAATTATTCCTCTTTTAAGTGTCTCATTTCTTACTCAATCATCACCTATGCCTACCTATCATAATGTCCCACCACCTTATTCAATGCCTTCTTTCAATAACATCACACCAACTTCTCAATAAACCATGTCTAACATCAATTCTTCTACCGAAGTGACCATTAACAATCTTTCTCAAACTGTGTCTTCCTTGCAACAACAAATTGCTTCCATGAGTCACTCCAAGTTTAGTGTGCCCACATTTGATGTTGCGAGCCCACTTTCTCTTGATATTGTTAAAGACATCCCACCTAAGCATGTTGAGGTCCCTCAATTGGAACTCTATAATGGAAAAGGTGATCCTATAACGCATGTTAAAACATTTCAAACCTTGTGTACTGATTTTGCTTATGATCAAAGACTACTTGCAAAACTATTTACAAGAACACTAAGAGATAAGGCTTTACAATGGTATTTCTCTTTGCCTTCTTATTCTATCATTTCTTTTCAACAATTAGAAAATTCTTTCATTCAATAATTTCAAAACAACATTGGTCCTAAAATCACTTTGACTGATTTAATGCATTGTAAACAAGGTGTTAAAGAAAAAGTGACTGATTTCATTAGTAGATACAAGCATTTGTGTGATCAAATTTCTTTTCCTATACCTGATAATTATATTCAAAGAATTTTCATTTCTAATTTGCAAAAAGACATTAGAGAAAAACTTCTTTTGTCTGAGTTTACTTCCTTTCCGCAGTTGTGTGCAACACTCCTTAATTATCAATTGGTTGTGAGTCAAATGGAGCAATCTATTCCTATGGCTCCAAGTGATAAGGGGGAGAGAGTTCAACAACCATTTGTGAAGTTCAAACCAACAAAAAGCTTCATCAAGTTAATGAACAACAACAATGTGAATGCTACAACAGGTGTGCCTCCTATTTCTAAATTTTTCAAAAGAGATACAATTTACTCCTTTGAATGAATCTTTACATAGTATTATGTCTCAGTTGTTACAAAGAAATGTTATTAAACTCCCTCCTATAAAACCAGAAGACCCATCTAAGCTAGCATCCCTTTATTTTGATAACAATTCCTTTTGTCAATTTCATCGTCAGCCTGGTCATGATACTAAGAAATGTTTTGCATTGAAAAGTAAGATTCAAGATTTGATTGATAATAATACTATATCTGTGGCAGGTGTTAATGATAATGGAAACAAATCAGTAGCTCTTTCTAATCAAAATCTTAAGATTTTCACTAATCATTTTCCTTCTCATACCTCTAACGTGATTGATACTGAACATACCTCTTTCTCTCCTTCTGATCCTACTACCACAACTTCGGATTTGGTGAACATGGTAGAGAAACAAGAGACACCTAAGGATCCTTGTATTAAATTTGACCCTGGTGAGACCATTAGAGCAGCTGATGGCCCTTTATATATAATTGTGAAGGTTAAGGACATACCTTGCCATGGTGCTCTTGTTGATCCCTCTTGCATGGTTAATTTTATCACTGAGGAGTATCTTTTCACTTTACAATTGCACAAACTGATTTATGATGACACTAATGTGGTTATGAAGTTATTTTATGGATTCTTGTCCTACCATTGGTTCCATCACCCTTCCTGTTGAAGTTTACACTAAATATATGGATGTCAACTTTTTTATCATTCCCTCTTCTGATTAATTCCGTGTGAAGTTGGGCTACCCTTGGCTATCTGCCATGAAGGCTATCGCTTCTCCTATTCATAAGTGTTTAAAATTTCCCCACAATGAAAAAATCATAACTATTAACCATAGCTTATTTCAACCATCCGAAAGAATCCCAAGTGTTCCTATTGATTTATTTTGGCCTAAGCAATTTCAATCTCTTCCACAAAGGAGCGATGCTCTTTTCCAATCTTATAAAAAATGGAAGAAAGATATGATCTTATCCTTAAGTCAACCTAGATCCCTAGCAATTGACATTCCCATTCTTCTTGAAGATGAAACCCTTCCCCTAATGGATAGGACTAATCTTCCTCAACCTATTCCTATGGATGTAATTATGCCTTCTCATCAAAAGAACAACAATATTTCTTATAAGGTTAGACCTGTACCACCTCCCCATGATGGACCAATCTCCTTCCTACACCTAATATTCCTCCTTTATATGGCACAGTTCCACCTCCTTCCTCTTATAGAGAGAAGAGGCCTGCCTCTCCTCTTGTCCAACCTAAACCTCCAACTATCAAAGAGGAGACTATTCCTCCTTCAACAAATATTCCTCCTTCCCAACCTTCCGCTAAGACTCAGCATAATCGTTGTACGAGAGACCGCTGACAAAGGCATTGTCCTCGAGCTCATGAAGTTGTACCTCAAAACATTCAATCTCCCAAGACTCCAACAGTTGATATGATTCCCTTTTTTCCTAGGCAAGATGTTGAACTTACATCTCCAAATCATAAATTGCAAAAAACATGTGATTCTTTTACTCCTATTCATGTTCGTACTCCTCTCTCTATAAATCTAGATGAAGAAATGAGTGAAAATGTTATTCATGATGGCAATACAACTCCTAATGCTTCTGATAGTGATTATGAATATGTTGATGTTGACAAGCATTTCTCAGCTGAATTTTCAAAAACCCTAATCCTAGCTCCTTGAATCGAACAAAGTGACTTAGCACATGAGCATAGTCCTTGTTTGGATTTTGTGATAGCTCCATCTATTGTGCTCGATGTCACTCTTGTGGCATGTTTCTTGCCTTCTTGAAATAGTGATCAACAAGATATGGAGGTGGATGTCATCCTAGATTAGCAATATTAGCATTGTAGATCTTCTCTTTCTCTCCTCTCTTGCTCTCTGTGACTATTCTTCTATGTGTATCCCTGTTCTTCTATTTTTCCCTTAATGTCTACTTGAGGACAATACAAGGCATTGAGATATCTTTTGGTCTCTTTCATGCTCACTCAAAAGACATCCTCTATTCCCTTTCTTCCAAGGCAGTGTCCTTTCTTTGGATAATGACGATAATTATATGTAAATACATATATGATATACATGAGTTATCATACAACATACTGACACCGAGGAAAGAGAAACTACCTCGTGTTTTGTGTCCATTATCCTTGGGTTTATTCCTTGACTGGGGGCTAAATCCTTGCGATAAAGTGATCCCTCTCTCTCTTTTCTCTCTTGGGTGTATCCTACCTTAAATCAATTGCTCCAAATAAGGCATGCATGATTGATTTAACGTGGGGGCATGCACTCCGCTTATATTTTCCTTCTTGATACTTAAAGTTACTGAATTGGGCTTTTCTTTGTAATTTTTTGTATCCTGCTTGTCATGACTCATAGTGAGGGGAACCTTGCTACTTTCAATCATGGTTCTCTCTCTTGATCTTCCCTTTTACTTTGTCAATTGATTTCTTAAGATCCTTAGTCCACTGGGGGCTTGGTGTATCTTGCCTCCTTGATGTGGTAGAAGTATTTCAATCTTATTTCCTTGTATTTTACTGATAGTATTGGTGTATGCTTATACTCTCGCTAAAGTGGGGGCTAATGTAGTGTCATAAAATTGTGACCCTTGCAATTTTTTACCACATTAGGGTCTTCACATTGGCAAATCGAATCCCCAAGCCTGATCAGAGACTTGAGACTTGCTCAATCCCAAAAACTACACGTTTTCTGCCCCCCACACTACTTGAACTTGCTTCCTATCCTGAGATAAGGGAAAGACAAAGGCATGGCACCCCTGTCCCTGCCCTATTTTGGGCCCCCTCTGTCCTATCCTATGAATTGGTCTTTGCATTTTCAACGGGAAAACTTTCCCTATGTTGGCCTATGATGAAAAAATCAGTCGGTTAACTCTAATTGATGAATATATATGTTGCATTTTCCCTCCCATTTGCATAAGTGGGATAAGTGAAAAAGAGAGCATAAGTTCAAGAAATCAAGCATTCAAGAGAATTCAAGCATTCAAGCATCCCTTTCAAGCATTGAGAAATCTCAAGTCTCCCTTCAAGGCTAGGTGTTGCATTCAAGTCAAGGATTCAACCATTGAAGAGGAGATCCCTCTCAACATTCAATTTCACACAAGCAATTCTATCTACAACCTCCCTTGAGGTGAATTACATTTCAATCTTTCATTTACATTTACTTGTGAGTACTTTCTTTCATCATTTGGTTAATTCCAAAACTGGGGTTTGACCTAAAGGCAAACCCCCAATCCCAATCCCTTTTTCCTCTCTTTTCTATGTGTAGGTTGCAGGTGTGCAGCTATATTTTTAGATTTGGACTCCATTCACAGAGGCAAAAAAACCCTTTTCTTTTTGTGAATTTTTGGGAGGACCGTGTGCACTTTCAACATGGTCTCGACAACTTTTCCTCAAATTTGCAGCGCAGCTTCGTCTCGACATATTATAGCCAGTTTCAAGTGCACAACTTCATCCCATGCTTCTATTTCAAGTTATAATCAGTTCTTTGCTACTTTTACACTTAGTCTCAAAACACATAATTCAACCAGTTCCCATTCTAAAAGAGGGGTTAGCTTGTCATTTCACACCATTATCCATTCATTTAGTATGCAATCTCTCTCCTTAGAGATTAGATCTAGTGAAATTTCCCCCCTCTTTTTAAATATAATGTGTGTGAGTTGATTGAAGGGAAATCCGTAGTGAAACTTTCATCTCTCCTTGGAGGGAAGAAAATCTTTCATCTTGATCTCTCCATCATTCACTTTTCACCTCATTACATCAATTATCTTCAATAGGAGTAAAATTATTGAATGTTCGAGAGAGGGTGTGTCATTTACTTAGGAATTCAAGTTACATTATTAAGAACTATAACCCTAGTGTGCATTGTGGTAAACCCTATCAAGGTATGTGCACCAAGATGGTACACAAAAAGGAGGTCAAAAGTGGTCAATTTTCTCTCAAAATCAGCTAAACTTGAACTTGGAGGAGTAATTTGAGTCTCATGCACTCAAAATTTGAAGATACCAAAAGAACAAGAATAACATTATGTTGGAGATTGTTGGAGTTTGTTAATATAGTGGGCTTTTATAGTTGTCATTAATGTCAAACTTGGTTATCTAGATGAATGTTTTTCCAAATATACTTTTGGTTATTGTGGAATTATGTTTTATGTTGTAGTTAATGTTTTTGGTGTTGGTTGTGTCATCCTATATTCAGGGTGGTTTAGAAAGATTTTGGTACCCTTTAGATAAGTTGTTATTGTATTGCAGTTTAGTGGACCATATTCTTTTGGTCTGGATATGTGTTGGAAGATGTGTTGAGATGTTAATTTGGTTCTCACCATGGCATGTGGAGATCCACGTGGAGTATTTTGCATCAGAAGAGGTTATGTGGTCGACTGGTTGATTATGTCTACACATTATGTTTTGTAACACCTTTGGAATATGTGTTAGCATGTGTGGATTGTTGGATCAATCATGGAAGGATGTATTGTGATATGTTTTAGTTCCGTCTTTCTCCTAGAGTAATCTGATTTAAGTATTTTAGGTCTAGGTGGCTTATTTTGTGTAATATTGCTTATTCTATTTTGGCTAACCCTTAATTAGGATTTCAATGTTGTATATCATGTTTACGATGTGTAGATGGATGAATTATGTGTGGATGAGAAGTGAATTGTGTGAGAAGTGTATGCAAATGATTTGCAAGCAGATTTGAGTTTTTGGTGATGTGAAAGACAATTTGAGAAGAACTTTGAAGGTGATATATTCTACAAAAAAGTGTGTTGGGATAATGAAGATTATCAGAGATGTTTGCCATGATGTTAGTCACTTGATCCAATTTTTCAAGGAAAATTTCATGTTCAAGAGAATCCTTCTCAATTTTAATTTAGCTATTTCATTCGTTGTTGATCAACAATGAGTTCTCTGACAATAGTTTGTATCTTGTCCTGAAGAAGTGTTCTTAAAATGTGCAAGTCCTCTTTGTATCTTACCTAAGGTTGTGTGTCTTAGTTCTGCAAGTCCTTCAGGTGTTCCAGAGCTCCTTGGCAGTAAGCCTAAAACATTGTAAACATTGTTATTTATATTGTGAGTTATATTCTCATCATGGTTTTTTCCTATTTGGGTTTTCCATGTAAATGTAGTGTTCATGTGCTGATGGTTGATGTTTGTGTATTGATGATTAATGTGTTAATACTAAGTAAGTTAATGTTGTTTATTAATAATTGATTTTGAAGTTTCGAACTAATTTGCCCCCCCTCTTAGTCCTTTTGGGTGCTCAACATATTACTCTAAATCTAGTTTCGAAACCACTAAAAAAATTCAAAAATAGATAATCTTAATAATAAATATTTCTTAATTCTAATCTCCCAATTACCCCATTAACTATCTAATTATGCAATTACCAACATAATGAATACATATCAGGCACACTTTTAATTTTTTCAACTATTAAATTGAAATAATATATCGTTCAAACTCTTTTGAATTACATTTAAAATTAGTGATAAAATGTAATTAAGAAAATGTGCACAAAAAATCTATATTGGTGAACCACAAGAGGGTTATAGGGTAGTCTAGACATTACCAACTATGGTAGCTAGGGTCTAAACTAATAAACACATGAAAATTATTATCAACAAGGTTTGACGAGTACGGTTTGGTGACATTTTGGCTAGTGTGCTATCTCTTGTTAACCACCATTGGGAAGGCTACATTCAAATTTGTGGAGCTAGGTGGAGTCGATACCTAGTACCTACATCACTCAACAAACATCAAGGGGACCTATGCATATACATCATAGCCAAAGTGCATATAAATTCTCCAATCGGGGTCAATATCATAAACATTGTTAGTACATCAACATAATTATGTCATCATAAACATAATCAATCACTAAATTAGCATGTATAATCATTTGCAATGATAAGCAAATCATATCAATACAATCAAAATGTTATAACTATATCAAATGATGAACCTTATGGATGCCAATACAAAAGAATGATAATGCCCACAATCCAATATATCATATATAGTATCAATAAGGGACAAAAAATAATGGTGACAAAATGCAAATGCAGGAAGCATTACATGTTATTTTTCTTAATTTAGTTTCATTTTTGCTACAATTGAATTATTTGCAACAACTCTCAGTAAGTAGTGTGACTCATTTTTATGAGACTTGCGAGCATTATTTTGTGCTTATGCATGATCTAAATTACTTGTGATTAGAAAAAGTCTTAAACCAATCAAACATGTGTTACTAGAATCAACTTTCAAATAAATAAAGAGGCAAACAAAATATTGTACTCTGATTGGCTTATTTTAAATATTTATATCAAATTAACCTAAAAAATAAAATTCAAACCACAACCAATCCATTTAGTAATACTATTTATTAATTGAGCATTTCTTCTTGGTTGGAAATTGGGATAATGGCCTAGAAGTGACTATGAAGATTTATAATAATACAACCCAACCTACATTTAATTAAAAATGTCTAATAACAAAATGGTTCTTGGATTCCCAAGCTAAGATAGTACTTAGAAGGATAAAAATGACAACCCAAAGCTCTAATAGAGATTAGTTACAACCAAAAGCTTCTACACAATAGTCTCTAGGTCACAATGGTATTAAGAACTAGATTCTTCTCAAAATAACTTAGATTCATAGACCTTGAATCAAATCTATATTTTGCTCATAATTTCAACTCCTCCATGCCATTTTAGCTCCCTATGTGCCTCTACATTTTTCATTCATGACTATCAATTTGAATTAGAAAACAAATTGATGTTTTTCTTACTTGCAATATATATACATAAATATTATAAAATGGATTAACTTTTTACCAGATGACATTTGATTGATTGACTACCTTGCAAATCGTGCAAATTAAATACATACATACTTACATGTTAGCCCACAATAAAAATCTACAATGATATTTTCACTTTTCTTTAAAAAAACATTGAACAATGTTGATCTCTTAGAAGTAGCCATAGCCTTCTAAGATTAGATGTAAAATTAACAAATTTGAATTTTGAGACTTTGATAGATGAGCAGAGCTGATTGTTGTCACTCGGTGTATTGGTGATTATGGTAGTACTAGTATGCAGGTTAAAGCATTAGAATTAAACGAAAGACAATGAACAGGTTGTTTCAAATTTTTAATAAAAAGTAGAATAGAAAAAAAGTTTTTTAACGTTCATGAGATCAAAGATAATTTCTAAAAGAGGAAACCAACTATTTTTGCGTTATGAAAAACAAATCTATTGTTCAATTTGATAGGGGAAGAGCACCAATAGATAACATAGTTCCAATAACCGTCACCTTATTGTCATGTTGACCCCCCAATAGCCGTCATCGTGAAAACACCATTAATAAATTTGTTTTGTAACAATAGCCGATCATTTTTTGTAATTAATTGGCCCATTTGTGCACAACTAATGGAACATTTGTCCCATTTGTGTACCACTATTGGAACATTTGTGCACCACTATTGGGACATTTGTGAACAAGTACTAGTGATTTTGAGTTGACAGTTACTGGAACATCTTTAGTTAGGTATCAGACGACACTTTGAAATGTGTACTTTTTGACCTTTGTGCACATAACTGATTCCACAGCGTACATCGTTACTACCCAGAAGCCAAATCAATAGCTATAAGCAATTAAGTCGCTTACGAAGACAACTAAAAAAAAAATCAAAATCCGATGTACTGTTTAGGATCTGTGGGTGCGCGAAGTTAGCTATGATGACTACTGGTGCTCTTCCCTTAATGAACTCTTTTATTCTCTCGACCTTCTTATCACTGAATATCATAACTCATAAAAACACTGTTAAAACTATCTCAATCACACAAACCTCATAAACAGCATTAAACAGTCTACAAAAGACTGCCGAACAGCAGATCTTTTATTGTATTTTATTGGCGAGATTTGAAACTTTACCAATTATGTCATGCTTCATTTGCAAGTTATTAACAACATTTTAATACAAAGCTTCTTTTTTTGGTAGCATTTTATGCATGCCTGACAAGACGTATGCGTGAATAATAATATGCAGAGTTCATTTTACTCATGGGTTCTTCAATATAATTGTCAGTTCGTAGTTTACAGCTTGCATGGAGGGTTTTGAGGGAAAACAATCTTCTCACGTGAAGAATACGTCCCGCTTAAATCAGGTTTTTAATTTCCAAGTTGATAATACATGTACATCCACTATAAACATTTTGATTCCTTCATCTATATTTTCAGTAATGACTCATTGTATATATAGGTGGTGGCTATTCTAGCTTCAAAACGAATCTTTTGTGATAGCGATGTGTTAGTCAGATATATTTGGCCGCGGCTATTCTAACTTCAAAATGAACCTTTCGTACACATATATACATAAGAACTAACAGTTGTATTTGATGTGTATTGGGTTTGTCAATAGGTACTTTTATTGAGTGAGTTGTTGTAAGCAATTATGTAATATGAAAGATACTTCAAATTTGTAAAACTTTTCTGATCTAATGTCACATTGAAGGTATAGAATAAGGTATTGAAGAGATTTATAATAAGATATTGAAGTACATTATTAGTATTTTGTTCATATGTAGGTTTGGAAGATGAATAAAAATCAATAAGCCAAGACATATATAGAAACTTGAAACATATAAGAAATTAAATCTTCTAGAAAACATGAACTACATAATTGGATGCAAAAGCCTTAAGTTGTTTCATAGTCCACAAACATCTAAACCTTCCAAAATTGAAACAATCTTTAGTAAGTGAATTCTACGAGGCTTTAAGATTCAATGATTTTGAGTCCAAGATCCCAAACAAAGGCTTAGTATAAATGAAAATGCTTGTAAGTGAAATATAAGAGGATTTAAAGATCAAATGAGGCTAGGTTCACTATGGTCTATGTAGATAAAATCTACATCTTTCATTGGTTTATGCTGAAGGCATTGATAGAAGCATGTCAAAATCAATCTGAAGGAGATTTGGAAGGTGATGGAGTTATCAGAGATGAGAAAGATTGAAAATCTATTTTTCAATAATTTTTTTAATGTTTTAGTAATTTGCATTTTTGAAGGCCTTCGGAGCAAAATTTGGCATCAAGACTACCATCGGTATGTTAACTCGATAGTTGGAAGCATAGTGTTAAGGGACTGAAATTATATCTTTTGAAGACCTTTCCAATGGTGTAAGAACTTTCAAATTCCCAGTACTCAGTAGGGAGTTATGACCCTGCCAAGTTGAGATCATTGCATGTCAAAGCAACATGATTTCTAGTTAAACCATAGCCCCCTATTCTCACAAAGATATGCAAGTGTGCCACATGTCAGCACCATGTGATTTTCAAAAGAAAAGTGAAAAGAAGGCTCCAAAAGTTCTGCAAACATACCACATGTTGACAAAGCATAAGCCCAAGCATATTTCAAGCCCAGAGATAGAATAAAAGCGTACCATTGGCTATTATCAAAGTGGAAAGGCACCAGAAGACATCGCGTGACAAAACAAAAGGGTGTGAATGTAGACCAAAGTAAAAACCCATGTGAAGGTGGTTGCAACGAAAAGGAATGGAATGAATAATTGACAACACCACTGTACACAAAGGAATGGAATGAATAATTGACAACACCATAGTACACAAAGGAATATAAATGATTAAACTCACGACAGTTGCAAGAACCTCCATGATAATGGTGGACACATGACGGGCATGCAAAACCTGTTCAGTTACAATCACCATTTTAGATTTAAAGACATTTTCTCTATATAAGCCTTTGTATGCATTGTAATGTGTGGTCCCCAATTGTTCATGATTTTTGCAAAGAGGACATTTAGAATATCAACAACATTTATGTTATTCTGAGACCTTAGCATTGTATATCCAAATAATTAATAGAAATTAGATATAGTGGATTGTGCCAAGTTTGCCTATCTATGTATCTCATCCCTAATTAATGTTTAGCTTTTAATTCTCTATGTCATTTGTAGGATGAGCATAGTTATTGATGATTATGAGTCTTGGATTTTCTAATTTTCAATGTTATTTCATAGGGATTTAAACCATGTTCGATACTCTTCTATTTTCTTAAATAATTTACCACCAGGAATTATATTATGTCATTTGATGGGCAAAATTTGTGGACATTAACTATTAAAGTGACATAACTGAGATATTTAGGCTTCGACGAACCTTAATGGATGCTTCTCACAAGAAGATTTGAATGTCATGCTATGTGCCTTGGAGCCTTATGCATTCCATTCTCTCCCCATCAATGAAGAATTTGTGGCATTTTGTGTCCATTCTAGTGAAGTTAAATGCCTTTAGGGATAATCTCAAGGAGGGTTTAAAAGAATTGTAAAGCTTTGGTGCATCATCTCTAATTTCCTTTGCTTATGTTAGCTTTCTCCCACTTTTCATCCCATCTAGATTTATGAAGAGTCAGCTTCTAAAATCTTAGAGGTTGCTTCAGAAGTTGCACTAGGTCCCACACCTATGAAGCTTCCTAACTACCCTTATTTAAGGCAAAAGCCTTATTTGGGATCAACAGTCGATAAATTCATGGATTTACAATCTTGATCATGAGCTTAATGTCAATTTTTATTTGAGATCCTTTCTAGTTCATCTGTTAGTCTCTTCGAACCTCGAAGCTTGATAATGTTAGACATGAGAAAACAACTAAATTAAGGTAAGGATGATCATCAAAGTTTGTAGGCAAGATATATGAAACATTGGATTTGAACATATAGACAAATTCTAAAATGATGAGAAGTTACAGGTCTAAAAGGACTTTGTACACTTAAAATTATGGAATTATCTTCTACTATGAAGCAATAAAATGATGATGCGTAGACCAAAATATTTATCAAGGGAAATCTATGACTTTTCATAATCTTGCTTCTTATCTAACCAAGTTACCCTATACAAATATGTTGACTTGATGTTTCAAGTCAATGGGGCCTACCTTATGCAAACTCAAGGGCTTCATTAATTGAATTCTAAAGGGGTCCTCTCATCCAAATTTTTATTCATTCGTGTGTTATAATTAGGACACAAAACCTTATGTAATGAAGCCTACCAAGTTATCTAAAAGTACAATATTTATACTCCTAATACTACATTTATAATAACATTCCTAGAGCATGTTTTGTCACCAATCAACTCTATTCCATAAAAACCTTAATAGAAATTTTAATCCCCAAAAGTAGAGTGAGAGAAAATTAAAAATATCATAATATAAAGAGAGATAGTTCCAAGATGGTACTTGCATGGGGCTTTCCATTTCCCTTTTTGTGGCAAGAAATTTGGAAGTGACCTACTACTAGTGTATTATTAAATTGCACCTTATAATTTTAGTTTAGTTAGATAATTTATTTTTATTACTTCTATGTAGTATAAGATAAAATGAATAAATATCATTTCTTTCTTTCATAAGATGTCACTCTCCCCTCATCCTCTTAATCTCTGAAACAATGTTTATGTGCATGTTTTCCAATAAGCTTATTAAGTTATATATCCTTAAAAATAAACCAAAAAAATATGTGGCTCTTGAATTAGAGACCATTATAGATATGATGTTCAAGATATTATAACTTTGGATAGTTTCTAAGATTTCAAATCCACAAAGACACCAAAGAAATTATCTCATTACAAAAAGGCAAGATAGTCTATGAAAACATTGTAAAATTTTGAGAAATAAAAAATTATAAGTTGAAAAATCTTACCCACTATTGTACTTTTCAAAAAGATTTTACAAAAACAAAAATTAAATTTAAATGATTTTGGAGATCCCACAATGATGTTATGTATAAATTATTTAGGGCCATAAGGCATCTAGTAGAAAAGGCTATTGTGTATCAATGAACAAACATGATTTTCCCTTGTTTCTCTATTGCAAGAAAATCACATTTCCTATTATACAAATTTTCATAGTTCTCATTTATGTTATCTCCTTTAAGACCATTTGTGTACACTTTTAAGTATTTGACATGCAAAAGGAGTGACAAAAGGTAGGTCTTGGTGAATGGAATAAATAGGCCTCGTCTATGGAAGTGTGCCAAGCAGATATGGGTTTATAAGATAATAATAGTTTGATATAGAATCAATTGAACATCAATCCAAATATCATTTGAAACTTGTGATTAAGAATGCAATCCTTGAGAGTCTATAGAAAGAAACCTATATATAAAAGTGTGCCTTCCAAGGAGAGCTACCTTGGAGAAGCTGGTTTAGGAAAGGGGTTTCTACAAATATTCTTGCAATCAAAATTAAAAAATTAAATTTAGTAATTTGAAGAGATATTGGGTCATTGAAATGAATTCTAAATTTGAATAATTGATTGTAAATTAATGTTTAATGTGCTAAAAAAAACTTGTATTAGAGATTTAATACATTGAGATGTTTGTTTGTAAATAATTAGTTAATAAAATATGTAAGATTTGAAATCATTTTCATTTCATTTAATTTCAAAAAAAATTAGTTGTGTTTATGGTTTATTAAACCATGATCAATGTTATGTTATTTAACAGTTCAACTAAGATAGATTACTTGTGTTAGTGAAGGAAAAATAAGGGTGGGAATGAGCGAGCAAGAGGCAGGAAAGCTAGGGTTTCGTCTGTCGAAGATCTAGGCGATGGAGATGATGATGGCGACACAGATGATGGGGGGATGGGATTTTTGGCACGTGATCCATGTTCTCCCCTGCCTGTTGTTATCGCCCTTTGTGGATGCTTGTATGGGCTATGTTTTTCCCTGCATTCATGTGTGGATGCTAACCTATATGATTCGCGTGGCTTCTGCGATGATGCATGTTTGCAGATGTTTTGTGGGCATTCTCTGAGGTTTGGTGGGGTGAGCGGGTGTTGCTTTGGGGAGAGGCAAGTCTTTAGTGGCAGGGATTTCTTTGGCCATTTTGTTGTTCTGCTATCTTGGGGTTCGTTCTGGTGGTGTGCCTTTGGCAGTAAGATTCTTTCTCCCTGAATTTTTCTTGCTAGGATCCACTCTGGCTTCTCCTTGGTGGTGTTAGGGGGCACGCTTTTTGGTATTTTTCAATGCTCTCTATTTTTTAGATTCCTTTGATGGAGGAGGTCTGTTTTTTTATGGGTATAACTTGTTGAAATCAATGAACATTGAGAGGAGGTGAATCCGTTTTCTACAATTTACTAGTTTAATAAATTGATTCTTAAACCATCGGATGCAAAAGATAGAAAGTATAATGCAGAAACTCAAGACAAATAACCACACAACCATAACACCAAAAATTGTACATGGAAATCCAGAATGGGAAAAACCATGGTGGGATTTGAACCCATAATATTATTATACTAAGGACAGTAGTAGAACAATATTGCAAAAGGGGAATCCACTTGCATTCCAGCACACTACCTAGATCTCACTACTCAAATAGAAAACAGGGCTACAACATCGAAAGACTCATTGCCCTCAAAATGATATATAAAGGAAAATGATGTTTGAACTGGTATATAGCATCTAAATATGCCAGGAATCAGTTCCGATTAGGCTCAAAATGATCCACTGCTACTGATCTGAAAACGTGCTCTTTTCTGCTCCACTGCCAAATGTCAGATCATCAAGACTCAAGATGTGCACGTGAAACTATGCTCAATAGCTCCCAAAATAATTTCGCACAAACATAATCTCTCAAAATTATCATCCAAGTCGATCTTATATATCCACACCACCAAAATGGATCTCCAACAAGTCAGCTTCACAAAACTGCAAAATGTGAAACATGTAGTCTCATGTTGGTGAACAATCCATCACAAATGCATATACCAGACCTAAAACATATGATCAAAAGCTTCACATGCAATGACAGAAAATCCTCGAACACAACACCAATCACTGAAATCATCCCCACAATTTTGTAACACACTTTACCCAACTTGCCCATACAATAGCTCTGCTCTTCCAAAATCACCGGATACTAGACCAAGAATCATGCACTAGAATCAACACCACAGGGTAGAATTATGAGGTGATCTTCCTTAAACAACCAATCGACTATCCCAATCACTGCAACCAAAACTGCATCATCGGAAATGAGTTGTGTTCACTGGAACTATACATTGTGTTCACACTCTATCAGACTAATGCCTAAAGTCAATATGACTTCTGGTAGATTAAACCTACAGGTACCGAATAGGATTACTAGACTAAGTTGCCTTCAATGAAAACCCCTAAGTGATCTTCATGCATCTAACATCACCAAAACAGTGTCTCTAGTGAACAATCTCCCCCTTTGGCATTGATGGCAACACTGTGAAAAATGACAAGTGCTCCAAAATTCCAAAATTGCAATCAATCCAAAAATCTGTACACTCAACTGACTCCCCCTAAGAATGTGCACCATTTTTCACTCCTCTCTCCCCCTTTGACATCAATGGAAAAGGTAGGAATCCTCCAAAACTTATATACAAGAGAATATATACAGTGATCTACAGAAAATTGAAAATATATGCATAAGTTACCTTCAAAGACTTGTGATACTCATTCCATCATCTCAAGAAACAATCCAAAACAGTAATTAAGGCACTAAACATGTATGGATGTACTTCTATGCCTTTAAGATCTGACGGTGCATCTTTTCCCCAAGCAGCTACTGCATCCTGTTGAGCTCCAAGCAAAGTGTCCAATCGGGGAGTGATTAGACTCCTCAATTCCCCTACTCTGCTCATAATCCTCTCTTTCTCTTTATACAAGCTCTTTATTTTATCAGTTAGATCTAGTATCTAAGCTTAAAAATTATTGGGAAAATCTTAATGAGGGCCAAAATATTGTGCAATGTCGGCCAACTACCCTTCACGATCCCTTATTTTCTTGTCAATGTCTACTGTAAATTTAGGCAAAATGAGACATGACTTATAGATCTTACCACCTTCATCTAAGGCATCCTCAACACTCTTTACAACAATCTTCAAACTGACTCTGTCACCTTCAACTGCTTTCAAAGTTGTTTTCAATCTCATGTCATTAAATCTTTTCAGAGCTACCTCATCTTCCGCTTTCTCTAATGACTCAAACTCTGATTCAACTTTATATAACATACCCTTAAGCTTACCAGAGGGTGTGTCACTGGAATCCTTCTTAAGGTGAGACAAAATTTTCTCTAAGGCTTTAGTCGCCAGAGATATAACCTCTTTTTCTTTAGATGCGGACTTAAGTAAGTCCTCACTTACTTCAATTTGGGCATGGGTGGCTAATTTTAATGCTTGAATAGGAGATAGAGTACTTAAATCAATCAGTCCATGTGAAAATTCATCTTCATCAACATCAATCTACTTCCCTTTATCAATGGCTCTTTCCATGGTCACCGGAGCCTTATCAATCTTCTCTTCTCCTTTCTCTTACACTACCTCTGCATCCATGCTCACCCCTACATCCTTCTCATTATTTCCTTCTTCATGTTCATCTGCAACTTTTCCTATCTCCTCAACTATCTTCTCAATGTTAACATCAATCACTAGAGGGTCTGGTATAATATCACTGGAGTCATCAATTGAGAGGTTAGCAGTAGTATCATTTGCAACTTCCTTCTCTACCGGATCAATCTGCTCAAATGACTAATACCTCTGATCACCAAGGACTTTTTTCGGTACTTTCAGAATGGAAGTTTCTTCTAGTAATTGTTCTTTTGGTAGGAAATCATCCTTCTCTGGATTTATCTAATATTGATTCTCCTTCAAAAACTTCTTCAAAATGCTCTCAGTTTCCTTAGCAATTTCAGCAAATTTACTAAACATTATCTTATTTACCTTGTGTTTACTCCTAAACTTTTCCTATACAAGTTTCAAGATTCTTTTAATCTCATCTTTTGAAATAACTGAACACAGATTAACCAATGTGTATTCCTTCAATCTCTCATATTCAAGACCCGATGCATGTCTCCGAGCATCCAAAATATCATACAATTCCTTAGGAATTATAAATGATAGCTCTAACAAAACTTTACTATATGTATTCAAATATTCTATCATAGCTTCTTCAATTGATCTCTGCTCATTCTCATCACAATTCTTGTAATATTTTGAAACATTCTTTAATTTTCCTTCCTTGACTATCTAATTAATCAACTCACTTAGTGTCAAAGGAGGCACAATAGTGTAAGGACCTTCAAGCTTACCCGATTTGAGAGCTTCATCTAGTTTTTATTTCTTCTTTCCTGCTCTCGTTTTTTTGGATAGCTCACCTTGTGTTATAGCTTTCTTTACAAGTGGAACTTCACTGGATAAGGGCTTGCAGACTACCCTGGCATATGTGGCAGTCTTCTTTACTTCTCTAACCCCTTCGTCTGATTTGACTTCTTCTTCCACAACAACATACTTTCTCATTGCACCGATAGAGGATGATTGTGGCTTAGGTGGAGGGACTACCTTCTGCGCACCAGAGATGGGTGAAGACTTACTTTGCTTAGACTTGGCCTACTTTGGAAGAGGTGAAACCGACTTAGCTTGTTGCTTAACCATGTCTTCCTCCTTAAATATATTTTTATCTCTATCCCTTTGCACAACTTCTCTAGTTATGCCCATTTTCTTTGCTAATTGTTCTACTTCCTTTCTGATTTTCCTTTTCCTTTCGAGCCCAGTGAATTGATTGTGCAAATCTAAGTCTTTTTCTTTGAAAGTACCAAATATTTCCTCCTTTTCATCCATTGGTTTACTGAGGAGGTGTTGAGCATAGGTGTCAAGTGTGAGTTCATCCACCTCATAACCCATCAGAAGGATCCAAACTGTTCTAGGCTCAACTGCTTCCATGTGACATTGGTTTTTATCTACCATGAAGCATATTGTGTTTTCATACTTTTCAACTATGGCCTTTGGAATTCTTTCTCTATCATGCATTAGCTCCTGAAAAGTCTTAAAGTAACCCCATAAGGCATATTTTTGAGCAACTGCATCACCCACACCCTACAAAACTATTTTTATTTGAGCTACCACTAGTTTGTCATATGCCCATTGAACTTTTCCAGTTTCGGGGATCTCATTTAAGAAAGAGTTCCAAACAAATGATCAAGGAACCAAATTTAAATACATGCTTCTTGTCCTGCTTGATCTTCTTAATACTGCTCATCAATTCATTAAGAAGCACTTCACACAAATCATACCTCTTATCTTCTTTCAACATCTGATAAGTTGCATAGATAGTAGCATCGAATACTGAGTTCTACTTGCTTGACTGATATACCTTATAACCAATAACCATCTATGCAAATCTAACATCATGCTCAACAATTTCACTTATTGTCATCAACTGATTGTCATGCTTCGAACCGGTTACCTCCATCACAATGGTATTCTTCACATGCCGGAGTCCAGGAACTACACTGATTGCACTTAAATCGGTAACTTCTCGAATATCCTTCTTTGTGATTTTGTAGGGTTTGTCTAGCCATAAGAATTCATCATGAATTTGGCTTAGTACATACCCCACCCATTCGGGCTTGTCAAATATCGGGAAATGAATGAACTGAATGAAACCCTTTTCCTCCAAATTCTTAAAATCTGAATTCAGACTCCCAAAATCATCAACCATGCACTGAGCATATAGGGATAGCATGTCTAAATTCCATAATTCTTCAATGTTACATTGTATGTAAGCACTAATATCTTTGTTGTGTAAAACTCTGAATGGTACATAGGAAAATACACCATTCGAATTATCTTCTACTGACTTAAATTGATGCTTCTTAAATACAGGCCTTTCTCTTTTAGTAATTTCCACAACGAGAAGGGTTGAAATACTAGAAGATGATGCCATAATAAAAATTAGGGTATGAATAGATAGCTTTGAACGTGGGTAAATACCTTTCCAATCTCAACCAAATGCCAAGGATCTCTATCGAATTGCTACAAACTCAAATTTCTCTTCTGAATCTCTTTTGCTTTGGTGCTCTGCATGCTTTCTTCATTCACAATGAGTGAAATGAATAGACAAATGTCTTTTTATCTTCAAAAAGCCTAACTTTTAGTTGTAATAAATGCATAACCCTAAAAGCTTTTGGATACCTTGTTTTGCATCAATTCACTCACCGGAGTCTCAAATCGCCATGAAGAAAAATCGCAATGAATTCTTCTGGATAACATTTGGACATCTAATCTAGATCTTTTGCAACCTTCCACAACTAGTTACAGATCTCTGTAAGGGGGTTCTATGGATTTGGATGATAATTTGCCCCCTAAGGCCAAAATCCCTTAGTTATCAAATGAGGTTCCAACACCGGAATCAGGTGTGGAGACATTTACTACATTAGGATCTTCTTTCTTCACCCACATCTTATTTTGATCTTTGATCTAGTCTAAATTTTCTTTGCCCTTTTCATCTGATTGGTTCTTGTTTACCAAACCATTGTTACTCATGTTTTTACTTCTATAGAATTTTGCATTGTGACCAGATTTGTTGCATGCATAACAGACAACACTCTTCTGCATAGGCCTGAAGTTCATCTGATTAGGTCTCATCCTTCATTGGTTAGAGATATGTCCAAACATTCCACACGTATAACATCTCTTATTATGAAAGTTGTTTATCACTGTTCTGCACACGCTTGACTTATGACCAAAGTTGTTGCATATGAAACATTGATCGGTAAAGGTAGGTCCATTATTCATCATTCCATTATTCATCTTACTTATGCATTGACTTGCCATATGATTAAACTTTCCACAAACAAAACATTTACCATTGAATTTATTTACGTTAGGCTATCTTACCAGAGGTTTCTTGTCCTTCTACTGATGATTATGTTGACTGGAACTAAAGGATTCTCCTTTCTCACATCCAAGTCCTCGCATTTATTTACCATGCCTCCGACTTTCCAGCATCTCATCCAACCGAGCAAAAGTAGATTTTAATTTTTCTTTGCTATCATTTGCAACAATCAACTCATCTCTCATAATTATGATCTGTGTTTCAAACTCTTGTCCATCATTCTTACATTGCAGCAATTCAAGCTTCAATTAATCATTCTCATATGTCAATCTACAAAATTCATCAGATCTATCCTTCAATGACTGAGTTAGGTTTTATTCATTCTTCTTTCGGTCTTCAATCTCCTTAGTTAGCTTCATTAGAATGGATTGCATTTCATTTTTCAAGACTATATTATCTCTAGACAACTTTTCACATTCATCTGAATTTTCTTGTAGGGCTTGATTGTCTATGCTTTGTTCTTCTTTCTCCTTTAGATTATCCATCATCTCCTTTCTCTTTTCTCTAGATGTGCTCACTTGATCTTTCAATTTCTTAATGAAGTCTTCAGCTGCATTCAAATTTCTTTTCAGGGAACTTACTTCCTTTCTTGCTACATCAAGATCTTCAAGTGCCACACTAAGTTGTCTCTACAAATCGGAGTCCATTGATTCAATCTCCTGGATCTTCCTCAAGTTGTTAGGCTTCCTCAGAGGAACTAGGATCTGATACCAATTGTTGGAATCAATGAACACTGCGAGGGGGGGTGAATCAATGTTCTACATACTAGTTTATTAAACTGATTCTTAAACCTTCAGATGCAAAAGATAAAATGTACAATGCACAAACTCAAGACAAATAACCACACAACCATAACACTGATTTTTTACGTGGAAACCTAGAAATGGAAAAACCACGGTGGGATTTGAACCGACAATATTATTATACTATGTCTAGTCATAGAACAATATTATGAAAGGAGAATGCACTTACATTTAGGCACACTTCCTAGAGCTCATTGCTCAAATACAAAATAGTGTTGCAACCTCGGAGGACTCACTTTCCTACAAATGAGATATAAAGGAAAATAAAATGTTTGAACTGGTATAAAACATCTACAAATGCCAAGAATCAGTTATGATTAGGCTCAAAATGATATGTTGCTGCTCATCTAAACAAACTGCTCTATTCCGCTCTGCTACCAAATATCAGATCACCAAGACTCAAGATGCATACATGAAAATGCGCTCAATCAATCCCAAAACAATTTTTCACATATATAATCTCTCAAAATTATCATCCAAGTTGATCTTATATATCTGTACTGCCAAAATGGATCTCCAACAAGTCGTCCTCACAAAATTGAAAAATATGAAATGTGTAGTCTCATGTCGCCTCAATCCATCACAAATCCATATACAAGACCTAAAACATATGGTCATAAGCTTCACATGCAATGGCACAAACTCCTTGAACACAACACCAATCATCAAAATCATCCCTATAATTGTGCAACACACATTACCCAACTTGTCCACACAATAGCTCTACTCTTCCAGAATCACCAGATACCGAATCAAGAATAATGCTCTAGAATCAAAACCAAATGCTAGAATTACAAGGTGATCTACCTTAAACAACTAATCAACTATCCCAATCACCGCAACCAAAACTGCATCATCGAAAATGAGGTGTGCTCACTGAATCTCTACACTATGTTCACACTCTGTTGAACTTATGCCTAAAGTCAATATGACTTCCGGTAGATCAAATCTATAGGTACCGGATAGGATTACTAGATTGATTTTCCATCAGTGACAAACCCTAAGTGATATCCATGCATCTAACATCACTGAAACAGTGTCTCTAGCCAATAATTCACAATGGCACAAACTCCTTGAACACAATGTCCAATCATCGAAATCATCCCTACAATTTCACAACACACGTTACTCAACTTTTCCACATAATAACTCTACTCTTATGGATTCACCGAATACCAGACCAAGAATCATGCACTATAATTGACACCGGAGGCTAGAATTACAAGGTGATCCTTATTGTTGCAAGGTGTGTGCCCTTGGTCTCCTTGTGTTGTGCAGCGCGGCGCTCGAGTTTGTGACATGGCTTAATCGCCTCCTGTGGATTCTATAAGTCTAGTGGTTGTATTGGGAATTAATAGGTCGATCTTTTGGTGCAACGAAAATCACACTTGTAACAAGTGGTATCAGATCTTTGGTCATAGGTTCAAACCCCTCACTTGCATTGGGGGGGATTGTTGCAAGGTGTGCACCCTTGGTCTCCTTGTGTTGTGCAGTGCGACACTCAGGTTTGTGACATGACTTAATTGCCTCCTATGGACTCTATAACTCTAGTGGTTGTATCGGGCATTAATAGGTTGATGTTTTGGTGCAAAGGCAACTACACTTGTAATATATCCCTTGGTTCCCTCCTGCCCCTGTGTTGTGGGTTTTGTTGTCCCCTCTCAACTTGCTTATGTGGTTGTGTTTTTCATGCGTAATCTTATGCATCTTTGGGAGTCTCTGGTCTTTCCTATGTAGGTGGTCTTGTCTTCTATTGAGGGGGAGATGGATGTGGCTAGATTTGTCCCTTCTCCTTTTGAGGTGGAGTTGGATGCTATCAGATTTTCCTGGGTCAGCTTTTGGGGGACCAATGAAGTCCTGACTCTTGATTTTAAGGAAGTTGATGCCAACTTTTGTGCTATATTTTTTCATGCATCTCCTATTGAGGTGGAGGTCCTCTGTGGTAATCTGAAGCTCGATTTCATGGATATGGTTATGGGATCCATGCCTATTCTCGTTGTGCTGGTTAAGGACATTTTTTCCTTTTAAAGTGGAGATTTTGTTTGGGGATAGTGTTGGAGTTTACCCTTCTCCTATTGAGGTGGAGTTGGGTGTTGCTATTGATGTTGGGATCTATTGATGGAGGAGTGTTGGTGCCCTATTTTTTAGCTATTGGAGAATAGAGGATGGTCTTGTTTTTGTTTCTCCTACTCTTTCCCCTATTGAGGTGGGGATCTTGGAGGATATTATGTGTGTCGCTCTATTCAGTCTCAAGATCAAGGTCTGGGGAGACTTTCAAAGCCCCATTGTTTTAGGTTGTGGGAGCCTTGTAACACCCTCACTCATATGGTTAATGGGAGTCATGATAAAACCCATGATGGTTGAGGGAGCTCAGAAAAATAGTACATTTTTGCTTCTTGTAGGGATTGGTTGGATGCTAGTAGTTTTCAAGGGCCTAGTTTGGCCGGTGTTGGTTTTTGGTTGGGATTGGGCTTTGTGTTTTTTAATGGCCCAAAGACTCTGTTATAGGTTGAGGGAGCCTAAGACAACCCTTCTTGTTGGCTGCGGGTGCCTGAAAAATTCCCTCTTCTCTATTTTTTTTGAGGTCTATTGTTTCTTGACTTAGATCTTATTTTTGTGCCAGCATGTTTTGTAATGTTTATCTTTTGATAGTTCGTTGGCTTTTGGTTGGTTGTGGCTACCTAGTTTTCTTTCTTATGCTTGGTGCAACCTTTGGGTTTTGGGTGTTGGATGCCTATAAGTCCAGAAGGTTTCAGGTCCTTTTTAAAACTTATGGTTCATTTCCAGGTAGTCTAGTCCATTTTTTAGGTGGCAGCTCTCTAATTGTAAAGTGTTTTCAGGCCCCTTCAAAACTTGTTTATCCTAATAAAAAACAGTTCAACTAAGTTTAAAAAAACTATGTTTTATATTTAATAAAAAATCATTCAAGTTGAAGGAATGAAAAATTATATTATTGATTTGCATATATATATGATTATTTCATCCATTTTTCTTTATTGTCAAGTTATTTTCAAATATCTCCATCTTTTTGTGTTCTTGGCTACATATTTACTAGTTGGGAAAGATTGATTTTCAAGGAATATGTCTTTTAAACTAGGTAAAATTCGACATCGTCATCAATGAATTAATTCTTATCTATTCCAACCTTAACTCTTTTCCAATTTTTGTACATTTGGGTATATTAGGATTACTTTTAGGAAAAAGATATATTCTACTCTTATAAATCTAAGAATTACATAGTTACAAATATATTCTTTGGTGCAGGTGCACCCAAGCAAGCTATCAAGACCATGAAGAGTTATGAATCAAAACAAGTGAATTGGAGTGTTTTGAAGCCAATAATGGCAATTTGTAATGATCAATATGATTTTAAAGTTAAATGTCTTGAAGTTCTTAATAAGGGCTTTAGGACCAAAATTATGTAAGGGAGGCCAATAGTGCCTAAATAGGATTTGGATGGTTAGATAAGTTTGTTTGGATCTTAGGAGTAATAAAACATTAAGTTTGATAGGTTAGACTTTAAATTACTCAATAAATTGTAAGTTAGAAATTCAAATTTTTGAATTCTAACGATTAGTTGTTTTTAGGTGGGAAAATGGATTTTAGAGTCTAAACAAGTCTATAATGACAAATAACTGATTGATTTCGGTTTGGGAAGTTGGGGGAAGGTCTTATAAAACCTTGGAACTCCATTTTGGTGGGGTTGAAGGCTATAGTATGAATGTTGTACGGATTTAACAAAAAAAGTGAATAAAACCTTCATTTTCTTGCAATTTCTTGTGTTTTATTGCTTGAAAGTGATTGATCTTTCATGGTAGAAGCCTTGGGCAGTCATTAAACATTTTAATAAGTGATTTGGAATGATTTTGTAGCAGGTTTTGCTTAGATTTTGTCATTTGTGCTGGCTGTCCTAAAATTTTCTGAGTTGTATCATTGGCATTGAAGGCCCAAAATGCAATTTGGAGCCCTTCTATGGATGTAAGGTCCTATTTCTCATAGAGGAGGCTCTATCTAACATGTATAATATGATCCTAACCAAATAACTTGCAGGAAGTGTGGTTTGACAAGTGATCACCATGAGTTTGATGAAGGAGGATTGAAGCATAGCAGGCCTATAGCAGCAGAAGATCTACCTTAATAAGGGGGTAGTTTAAGGATTGGAGGAGTCTTATTTGATCATTTTGAAGGTGTGGGAACCTTGAATGAATCTCAGAAGTGTTGGGAAGGTCATGAATTAAGAAACCCTTGGTTTTGGAGCCTATTGGTGAGGGTTTTGGGGTTTGCACATCAAATAAGATCATAGAACCTAAACAATTGGATTTTCCTTGGTTTGGAGTCATCAAAAAATATTGTTGAGAGTTATAGGGTTTGAGGATAAGTACTTCATATACTTGCTTTGTAAAAGTGGGGTTCTTGCATAGGAAAAAAATAGTCTCAGTCTTAGGATAGCAAAGGCATGGTCCAAAACAACCCTATCTGATTTTGATATATATGGTAGTACTCCGAAATGGGTGTTTGAAAATATAATTTGTTTGGTGAGTTCTTTGGGAAAATCTAGAGAAAACTAATTTTTTCAGTCTCAGGTGGCTTAGTAAGGTCTAGTAGCCTAATTGAGGCTTAGAAGGGTTTGAGTGTTTATTGGTGGGCTGGAACTTTGTAACCTATTGATTATTGTTGAAATTGGTGTGAATAGGTGTTTGGAACCATTTGGAACCATTGTAGGGTGTTGGAGTGAGAAAAGTTTTTTTTTTCCATCAAGAAGCCTTTGAAATACTAGGTGAACTCAAGAAGTTGGAAGCATTGAAACAAACACATTGGCTTAGATCAACTTGACCCCCAAACCCTCTGCATCAAATTGGTATCAAAGCAGTGAAAGGTCTGGGTAAAGGATTGGAAGGGTAGTTATGGCACCTAAGAGTCAATTGGCTAGGGAACTTGAAGAGTTGAAGGAGATTTTGGAAAGAGAAAGAAGGGAAAGAAGAGAACAGGATGTAGCAAGAGAGCAGGCTGAAGCAAGGAGGGATAGACAATGGAGAAGAGAGAAAGAGGCCATGCAAGCTAGGTTAGAAGGCTACGAGAAAGAAAGAATGGACCATAGGAGAGAAGAAGTTAATGAAGAACATTTTGAAGATGAAGGAGAGGAACACTATGAAAGACAAGAACATAGGGAAGTAGAAGATGAGATGGACCCTGAGGAGAGGAAGCTTGTTAGGATTTTGAAGGCAGTACAAAAAAATGGAGGGAAAGGACAGGTGGAGGTACCTATCTATCAAGGGAAGATGGATAGTGAAGAAGTGTTGGGTTGGCTGGATGCCTTGGAGAACTACTTTGAGTTTGCAAAAACAAAGCTTAGAGGTATTGCTTTAACTTGGTGGACAAGTTTACAAAATGATAGAATTTCTAGGGGGTTGACAAGAATCACAAATTGGGCAAGGATGAAGAACCTCATCAAGGAGCGATTCTTGCCTTCAGATTATAGCATACATGTTAAGAGGATGAGACAAAATTTGAAACAGAAAGACATGGATGTAATGGCATATATTGAACAATTTCATAAATTGAGTATTAGGGGAGGATATGAGGAAGAAGATGAGAAGGTAGCTAGGTATATCAATGGCTTGAAGTATCATTTGTAGGATGAGATTGGTCTACAAGTACCAAGGACCATTGGTGAATGTTATCAGTTGGCTATTAGAGCAGAAGAAAAGGTGAGGAGAAGACAAGAAAGGTCAGGAAGAGGAGGTAATACAAATAGAGCAAGAGGTGGTAGAGGTCAAGGACCAAACAATGATGACAAGGCAAGGAATCATTTTCATAATCAAGGGGTGGATACAATCAGAGAGGAGGAAGAGGATTTGGTCAAGGAAGGGGCACATTTAGATGTTACAATTGCAATGAACCAGGACACCCATCATTCAAATGTCCCAAGTGGAGTGACGATAAGAAGGATAGGAGAGTACACTTGACACAAGAAGACTCAAAAGGAGAAGAAGAACCTATCCTAGCATTACCAGAGGTAGGAGAATTGTTACTCATGGGGAAAGCACAACCATCATAGCAAGCAAGGATATTCAGGACAAATTGTAAAATCCATGGCAAGGTATGTAAATTGATTGTTGATTCAGGGGCTTGTCACAATTTGGTTGCTTATGAAGTAATCAAACAGTTAAATTTACAAACCCTTGCACATCCTAATCCATATTTTGCTACATGGGTCAGTGAAAGTCAGAATATGTTGGTAAAGGATTAGGTGGTCTTTAATTTCTCCATTGGTCAATATGCTGATAGTATTTTGTGTGATGTAATGGATATGAGTTGTGGTCATTTGATTTTGGGCAGACCTTAGTGTAGCGTCCTAAAATTGCGACACTTGCAATTTTGACTGCATTTCGGTCTTCACGATGGCGACGCAACACGCAACCTGAATGGAGACCCTGAAACTTGCTCCCGACACTGAAAACTGCATTTTTCAAGCACCCTAGCCTGAACCTCCTTGCACCCTACTGTCCCGGGAGGTGGGGCCAGAGCGCCCTGGTCCCTGGGTCTTATTTTGGGCCCGGTCTCCTAAGGGGTCTCGGGTCTTTTTGTTTGCAAATTGGAAATTAACTTTCCTGGTCGGCCTAAGGTCGGGAAAATCAGTCTATCAGCCCTAAATGACAAGTATATAAACTACATTTTTTCTCTCTCATTGGGACAAAAAAAAAAGAGATAGAAGATATACATGATGAAAAAGGCGTGGAAACTATACTCAAGCATTCAAGCATTCAAGCATTCCTTCTAAGTCTCCATTCAAGGCTAAGTGTTGCATTCAAGACAAGGATTCAACCATTGAAGAGGAGATCACATACTACATGCTACAACATACAACATACAACATACAACATCTAAACCTTCGCACATAAGGATACAAACATCCTTAGAACAAGGTATTAGTACTTGTTTTATAGTCATTTACATTTACAGCTCTTGCTCATTTCTTGGTTAATTCCAAAACCGGGGTTTGACCTAAAGGCAAACCCCTAATCCCTAACCCCCTAATCGTCTTCGCTTTTCTGTGTGTAGGTTGCAGGTACGCGGCTGAAATTGAAGATCTGGAATCCTTGTGCAGAGACGAACAGATCCCCCTTCGTTTCGCGGATTTTTCGGAGGACCGTGGTGCCGGGCGCCATCGTCCCGACAACTTTTGCTCAAATTTGCAGAACAACGCCGTGTCGACATTTTACTGCTAATTCCAGGTCCGCAGCTTCATCCTATAACCCGAACTCAATTTATAAGCGAATCTTTATGACTTTCTATGCATTCCTAGCTTAATTTCCTTAACAACATTCTTTACAAAAGAGGGTAGCCTTGCTTTCCTAACCCTTGAAATTCATTTAGCATCCAATCTTACATTGTGTGGGATTGGATCTTATGAGTTTCAACCCCTCTTTTGAATGTAAAGTCTCTCTCCTAAGTGAAAAACCATCGAATCCTAGCGAACCTCCCTTCTCTCTCCTCGGAGTCGGAAGAGGGGAGAGCAACTAGGGTTCGATCGCGATTTTTCCGCTTTACATTTTGGTGAACCTGACGTGAACATCCTTTCTGATTTTTCATGCTTAGATTTGAAAAAAAAAATTGATTACATTTCCATGTTTGATCTTTTGCAAAATTTTAGAGGTGATTGCATAAAAACCCTAAATTTTCTTTTTAGTAATTGAACCTGCGAAATGTCTAAATGTTAATGCCTGTTTCAGATCTGCCCTTCTATTACAAATTTTCAATTCATATTTGTGCTTTAATTCTGAAAATTAAGTGGTTAAGTGTCAAAACCCTAATTTTTGAAACCCTCTTTGATTCAACCTTTGTCCAACAATTTCACTGATCAAAACATCTCCAAATCAGCTGTAACTTTGGATTCCACAATAAAATCACAATATCTTTCATCCCTGAAAATTTGGAAAAAAGTTGCGAGGACCGTGGCGCCGAGCGCCATCGTCCTCGACATTTTTTCTGAAATTTCAGGAGCGAGATCTTACTGTATTTTCCTGCTAAAATCCAGAATTTTGGCTGATTTTATCAATTTTAACACCTTCAAAATAACAATCAAAGTTGGTCTTGTGATTGCTTGGATTAAGGCTTCTAAACATTTAAAAATCATTGAAATTGAAATTTTGTGTCAAAATTGTGTTCTTACTGTCCTAAATCTGAAAAGTGTGTTATCATTCATTAAAAATTTCAGTGCTTTATTCAAATTCTTGCATTTTGTGACTTTTGAAATTAAGGGCTTAATTACAACACCTTTGATTTCCGCTTTCAAAATTGAATTTTGCGTGAAATTGAGTCAATTTTTAAATTTACATTGCTCTGGATATTCCCTCTAAAATCACAAAATTTAAAATTTCAGTTTCCCTCTCTTTTCAAATTTTTGCATTTTTCGACAATCTTGGTAGGGTTCAATTTCGAGATTACAACGTTAATTTGGCCTATCTACAGATCGTAAAATCACTCAATTTTTTCAGATTGGCTTTAAAATCATCATACCTTTCATCCCTGCAAATTTCGAAAAAAGTTGCAAGGACCGTGTTGCACTCCGGGCGCCACGGTCCCAGGCATTTTTTTCGAAATTTCGGGAGACTGTTGTGATTGCATTTAACAGCTTAAATCCAGAAGATTGGCTGATTTTACTGAAAATTGCTACCTCTAAATTCAAAATCTTCTCTCTCTTTCTAGTGCATGAGTTTTACAACAATAAGCCCTACTTACACTATTCCCGTTAGACGAAGCCGTAGAATTAAGTCTTTCTGAGGTTTAATTACTGAGGAGATGGAACCTAATTTGAATAGCCTTTTTAACGAGGACATGGGTAATTCCTCTAATCCTCCTAATGATGAAGAAGCTCTCCATGAGGTTTCTAAAGAACAACTTTCGAAATTGGATAACCAATTTGACGATTTTCGACAATGGATGTCTCAAGAATACCCTGATAGTCAATCTCTTCCTTTAATTGAGGGTCTAAAATGTATGCTTCAAAGTGATAAGAATGGAATTGATATTTTGCGTGGTATTGCACACATTGTGGATTCGAATGTGATGCCTATGAAAAGTTGTGCTGAAAATTTAGGTTATACACAACCTCCTACACAAGTCAATCATTCTATTCCTTTGACAACTCCTATTGCTAGTATACCTACCTTTACATCAAACATCATGGCTACTTCTATACAAGACATTCCTCCCGTGATTACTAGTCATGGGGGCAACCCTTCTTCTTCAATTAACCCTCTTCCTTCATTCAATCCGACTTCTTCATTCATTCCTTCAATGAGTGTCCCTATTATATCACCACAAATGAACATGACGCAAGGGGGCAATTCATTTAACCATTCCATCCCTCCTTGTAGTATTCCTCCTGTCCAATCATCTCCTATGACTAATTATCATAGAGTCCCACCACCTTACTCTCTACCTTCTTTCAATAACATAACACCTCCATCTCAATCTAACACATCCAATATGAACTCTTCGACTGAAGTGACCATTAACAATCTTGCACAAACTGTCTCTTCTTTACAGCAACAAATTGCCTCTATGAATCAATCTAAGTTTAGTGTGCCCACATTTGATGTTGCGAGCCCACTTTCTCTTGACATTGTTCGAGCTATTCCCCCTAAACATGTTGAAATCCCGCATTTGGAACTTTATAATGGTAAAGGAGATCCTCTAACACATGTTAAGACTTTTCAAACAATATGTACCGATTTTTCTTATGACCAAAGGTTGCTTGCAAAACTATTCACTAGAACATTAAGAGACAAAGCCCTACAATGGTATTGCTCGTTGCCTTCTTATTCTATTACTTCTTTCGAACAACTTGCAAATGCTTTCATTCAACAATTTCAAAACAATATAAGTCCTAAGGTTACTCTGATTGATTTAATGCATTGTAAACAAGGTGTTAAAGAAAAAGTGACTGATTTCATTGGTAGATATAAGCATTTGTATGCTCAAATTTCTTTTCCAGTACCTGACAATGATATTCAAAGAATCTTTATTTCTAATTTACAAAAAGATATTCGAGACAAACTTCTGTTTTCTGAGTTTACTTCTTTCCAACAGTTGTGTGCAACTCTTCACAATTATCAACTGACTGTGAGTCAAATGGAACAATCACATCCTATGGCTCTGAGTGATAAGGGTGATAGCAGTCAACAACCATTTGGGAAGTTTAAACCGAACAGAGATTCCATCAAATTCAATGAAAACATCATCAACAACAATGTGAATGCAGCATCAGGTGTGCCTCCTATTTCTAAATTTTTCAAGAAAGAAAGAAAGTATACTCCTTTGAATGAATCATTGCATAGTATTATGAATAAGTTATTGGAACAAAATGTGCTTACTCTTCCTCCTATAAGACAAATTGATCCTGCAAAGATTACTTCACCTTATTTTGATAACAAAGCTTTTTTTCAATTTCACCGTCAGCCTGGGCATGATACTGAAAAATCTTTAAAGGGTAAAATTCAAGATTTGATTGATAACAATACTATCTCTGTTTCTGGAGTGAATGATAAGGGCAACACATCTGTAGCTCCTCCTAACCAAAATCTTCAGATTTTCACCAATCCATTGCCTTCTCATACCTCTAATGCAATTGAGGCTAACGATTCCTCTCTCTCATCTGATGGTCTTGTGTCTATGACTCCGAATGTGATTAACTTTGTAGAGCAGCAAGAAATCCCTAAAGAACCTTCCATCACATTTGATTCCTGTGAAACCATTAGGGCACCTGATGGTCCTTTATACATAGTTGCAAAAGTTAAGAATACACCTTGCCGTGCAGTGCTTATTGATCCTTCGTGCATGGTTAATGTTATTACTGAAGAATTTCTTTTTACTTTGCAATTGAATCAAGTGATATATGACAAAACAGATGTGATTGTGAAATTATTTGATGTATTTTCTTCTCCTGCAATTGGTTCTATTACATTGCCTATTGAGGTCCATAACAAATCTCTTGATGTGAACTTTGCTATTATTCCATCTTCCAAACAATTTCATGTGAAGCTTGGCTATCCTTGGCTATCTTCCATGAAAGCTATTGCTTCTCCTATTCATAAATGTTTGAAATTTCCCCATAATGGTGAAGTTGTTACTGTCAATCATAGTCTCTTTAAACCAGCTAAAAGAACCTCTAGTGTTCCTATTGATTACTTTTGGCCTAAACAATTCCAATCTCTTCCTCCGCGAAGTGATCATCTTTTCAAATCTTATCAAAAGTGGAAAACAGATATGATCCTATCTCTAAGTGAACCTAGAGCACCTAAACTTGATATTCCTATCATTCTTGAGAAGGAAGTTCTTCCTTTGAAAGATAAAACTAATGTCTTTCCTCAAGAAGATTCTCAACCCATCCCTATGGATGTGAGTATGTCTATACCTAATAAACTTCCTAAGAGTAGACCTATACCTCCTTGTCATGATGGACTTGGTCTTCTCCCTAGACCAAAAATTCCTCCTTTATATGGAGTAGTTCCTCCTCCTTCTTTTTATAGAGAGAAGAGACCTTCTTCTTCTCCTATTATCCAGCCTAAGAGACCACAACCTAAACACCCAAGTGCTAAGGATGAGAACATTCCTCCTCCTCAGTCTTCTCCACTTCCTACTAAGACTAGACGAAATCGTTCTACACGTGAACGCCGGCGAAAGCGTCGTCTTAGAGCTCAAACTTTACAATCTCCAAAAACACCTTCAACAAGCATTATTCCATTTTCTCCTCAGCCGGACATTGAGCCTAAATCTCCTAAACATAAGATGTATGATGGTCTTGATCCGGTGTGAGTTAAAGATCCTATTTTTATAAATCTTGATGATGATATAGATGAAAATGTTACTCCTCTTGCTTCTGATAGTGAATATGAACTTGTTGATGTCGATAACCATTTATCTAATGAATTTTCTAAAGCACTTATCCTAGCTCCTAGACAAAAACAATGTGGCTCGGAACATGAACATAGCCCTTGTTTGGATCTTGTGATAGCTCCATCTGCTGTGTTGGATGTTCCTCCTCTGGCATGTTCCCTGCCTTCCCGAAACATTGATCAGCAAGATCGGGGGGTAGATGACATGCTAGACTAGTTACATTAGCATAGCAGATTCTCTCCTCCTCTCTTTTGTTACTTCTTCTATATGTTATTCTCATTCTTCTATTTGTTGTCCTTGGTGTTGTCTACTTGAGGACGATGCAAAGCATTGAGATCTCTTTTGGTCTCTCTCATGTTGACTCAAAAGACACATGTGTTCCCTTCTTCTAGGTGACCTTCCTTGATTGGGGAATGAAGAACAATTATGCATACATACATATGATATATATACATGATCTATCATACAGCATACTGACCCCGAGGAAAGTGAAGTCACCTTGTGCTTTGTGTTTTGTGTCTATTATCCTTGGGTTTATCTCACACTTGGGGGCTAAATCCTTGCGATAACGTGCTCCTTTCCTTTCTCATTTCTTATGTGTATCACTACGTTAAAACAATCACCTCTGGTGAGGCATGTGCGATCGCTTTAATGTAGGGGGGCATACATCCCGTTCATATCTTTTCAAGATACTTGAAAATTTCTTGGCAAATTTAGCCTTGCCTTGAAAATTTTTGATATCTTTCTTGCATGACTCATAGTGAGGGAACCTTACTACTGACAGTCATGGTTCTCCCTCGTGATCTTCCCTTTTGCTTTGTCAATCGAAGTCGTAAGATCCTTAGTCCACTGGGGGCTTGGTGTATCTTGCCTCCTTGACATGGTGAAGGTCTTTCAATGTTGTTTCCTTGTACTTTATCGAAAGTATGAGCATACATACTCCTGCTAAAGTGGGGGCTAAATGTAGCGTCCTAAAATTGCGACACTTGCAATTTCAACTGCATTTCGGTCTTCACGATGGCGACGCAACACGCAACCTGAATGGAGACCCTGAAACTTGCTCACGACACTGAAAACTGCATTTTTCAAGCACCCTGGCCTGAACCTCCTTGCCCTGGTCCCTGGGTCCTATTTTGGGCCCGGTCTCCTAAGGGGTCTCGGGTCTTTTTGTTTGCAAATTGGAAATTAACTTTCCTGGTCGGCCTAAGGTCGGGAAAATCAATCTATCAGCCCTAAATGACAAGTATATAAACTACATTTTTTCTCTCTCATTGGGACAAAAAAAAAAAGAGATAGAAGATATACATGATGAAAAAGGCGTGGAAACTATACTCAAGCATTCAAGCATTCAAGCATTCCTTCTAAGTCTCCATTCAAGGCTAAGTGTTGCATTCAAGACAAGGATTCAACCATTGAAGAGGAGATCACATACTACATGCTACAACATACAACATACAACATACAACATCTAAACCTTCGCACATAAGGATACAAACATCCTTAGAACAAGGTATTAGTACTTGTTTTACAGTCATTTACATTTACAGCTCTTGCTCATTTCTTGGTTAATTCCAAAACCAGGGTTTGACCTAAAGGCAAACCCCTAATCCCTAACCCCCCAATCGTCTTCGCTTTTTTGTGTGTAGGTTGCAGGTACACGGCTGAAATTGAAGATCTGGAATCCTTGTGCAGAGACAAACAGATCCCCGTTCGTTTCGCGGATTTTTCGGAGGACCGTGGCGCTCGGCGCCATCGTCCTGACAACTTTTGCTCAAATTTGCAGGACAGCGCCGTGTCGACATTTTACTGCTAATTCCAGGTCCGTAGCTTCATCCTATAACCCGAACTCAGTTTATAAGCGAATCTTTATGACTTTCTATGCATTCCTAGCTTAATTTCCTTAACAACATTCTTTACAAAAGAGGGTAGCCTTGCTTTCCTAACCCTTGAAATTCATTTAGCATCCAATCTTACATTGTGTGGGATTGGATCTTATGAGTTTCAACCCCTCTTTTGAATGTAAAGTCTCTCCCCTAAGTGAAAAACCATTGAATCCTAGCGAACCTCCCTTCTCTCTCCTCGGAGTCGGAAGAGGGGAGAGCAGCTAGGGTTCGATCGCGATTTTTTTGCTTTACACTTAGCAATACTCTAGAAGGATTATACATGATGGGTATTGAAACACCTATGTGGTTCATAAGGGTGGAAGGAAGTACAAATTGAGCCCATTGATAGGGAAGGCAAGAGACACCATTGTAATGTGTTTTGGCAATGAGTTTTCAGTCAAAAAGCAGGGTAAGAAAAGTGCAGATTTGCAGCAGTATGACAATCCAGTTTATGAAGGACTTTGGGAACTTGATCATGTACTAGTTGGTGCAGTAAAATGTCCTCTCATTGGACAAGTAAAGGACCAAAAGTTGGGCAGGTTGCAGATACCTCAAGATAGACGAAAAGGGGCAGCCTCGAAGCAAATATCAGCCATGAGTACCATTGGTTAGGGACAGCCAAATCATAAAATTTTTGTTTCTTATGATTGGTGTATGAATGCAGGTGTTCATAGGAGGAAACAAGTCACATTTGGGGACTATCTAGTTCCTAAGAATCAGATGCAAGCAAGCAAACATGAAGGCAAGGCATGGATGACTTCTTGGGACAAGAAGACTTTCATTCATGGGGAGTATAGTGTAGGTGCACCCAAGCAAGCTATCAAGACCATGAAGAGTTATGAATCAAAACAACTGAATTGGAGTGTTTTGAAGCCAATAATGGCAATTTGTAATGATCAATATGATTTTAAAGTTAAATGTCTTGAAGGTCTTAATAAGGGCTTGAGGACCAAAATTATGTAAGGGAGGCCAATAGTGCCTAAATAGGATTTGGATGGTTAGATAAGTTTGTTTGGATCCTAGGAGTAATAAAACATTAAGTTTGATAGGTTAGACTTTAAATTATTCAATAAGTTGTAAGTTAGAAATTCAAATTTTTGAATTCTAACAGTTAGTTGTTTTTAGGTGGGAAAATGGATTTTAGAGTCTAAACAAGTCTATAATGACAAATAGTTGATTGATTTCGGTTTGGGAAGTTAGGGGAAGGTCTTATAAAACCTTGGAACTCTATTTTGGTGGGGTTGAAGGCTATAGTATGAATGTTGTACGGATTTAACAAAAAAAGTGAATAAAACCTTCATTTTCTTGCAATTTCTTGTGTTTTGTTGCTTGAAATTGATTGATCTTTCATGGTAGAAGCCTTGGGAAGTCATTAAACATTATAATAAGTTATTTGGAATGATTTTGTAGCAGGTTTTGCTCAGATTTTGTCATTTGTGCTGACTGTCCTAAAATTTTCTGAGTTGTATCATTGGCATTGAATGCCCAAAATGCAATTTGGAGCCCTTCTATGGATGTAAGGTCCTATTTCTCATAGAGGAGGCTCTATCTAACATGTATAATATGATCCTAACCAAATAACTTGTAGGAAGTGTGGTTTGACAAGTGATCACCATGAGTTTGATGGAGGATTGAGTAGGAAGCATAGCAAGCCTATAGCAGCAGAAGATCTACCTTAACAAGGGGGTAGTTTAAGGATTGTAGGAGTCTTATTTGATCATTTTGAAGGTGTGGGAACCTTGAATGAGTCTCAGAAGTGTTGGGAAGGTCATGAATCAAGAAACCCTTGGTTTTGGAGCCTATTGGTGAGGGTTTTGGGGTTTGCACATCAAATAAGATCATAGAACCTAAACAATTGGATTTTCCTTGGTTTGGAGTCATCAAAAAATACTATTGAGAGTTATATGGTTTGAGGATAAGTACTTCATATACTTGCTTTGTAAAAGTGGGGTTCTTGCATAGGAAAAAAATAGTCTCAGTCTTAGGATAGCAAAGGCATGGTCCAAAACAACCCTATCTGATTTTGATATATATGGTAGTACTCCGAAATGGGTGTTTTAAAATATAATTTGTTTGGTGAGTTCTTTGGGAAAATCTAGAGAAAACTAATTTTTTCAGTCTCAGGTGGCCTAGTAAGGGTGTAAGGAAGTAAAGTAGCGGAAACAACTTCCTACACTAACCTTGAGAGGAGGGTAATGCAAAACTTTTTCAGATCGTTACAACAGTTACAAAAAATAGAAATAGATATAATAGCATTCATACCACAACACAGTGATTTACGTGGGGAAAACCCTTTCGGGAGAAAAACCCCACACTCCAAAAGCAGCTCAATATTTTATTCAGCAATCAAAAACAGATTACAACATACTTGTAGAGCAAGCTCTTCGCAGGAGTACCACTAATCAGAGATTCAGAGGCAACTCAATAGCCATAAGACTCTTACACACAACCTCTATCTCACACACCTCATAAATAGGAGATACAATACAAGAAACCGTCAAACGGTATTACAAAACCATGGGCTAAAACCACCCAATAAGGTGTAGCCGACCTTATCTCCCTTCTAGATGCCCTATGATATGTTAAAGCACACATCAACACATGTCGCTCCCTTTTACAGCTCATTTATGTATCCGATACAAATTATTTTTCCTATTTCAGGAGTACAAACTTTCGGAGGCCATAACTTGAGAACCGGGTGTCCGATTGATGAACCGTTTGAAGCGTCGAAAAGCTTGCAAAGTTCTCTATCACCTCGTAACCCATTGCGCTGGTTACGGCCACTTTTCAAGGTGTTTCGGAGCCTCTAAAGCCCCCAAAATTAAGTTTAAACATTTTATCGCACCCCTCCAAGATGAAAACTTTAATATCTTCAAAACTAGCTGTGACCTTGCGACGCAACTTTACCGGAATGCTTATCTAGCCAACCAGAAGCTTCAGGGAGAGTTTCGCACCATTTCGTGTTCAAATGAAAACTTACTATAAATAGTAACCTCGCATAAATGCAAGGTTGAGACACCATTTTTCCCAACAAATCTCCCACTTGTCGAACACCTTGCAGGAGCGGAAGGGAATGTCAACACAATGAATCAATTGCTAGGGGCCATAAGGCCCATAGACTCTGAACACCATCTGAACTTCTCTATGCTCATAGCCTTAGTTAAAGCATCTGCAACATTCATCAAAGTTTCCACCTTAACCAGCTTCACCCTACCATCTTCGACCATATCTCTAACAAAATGATACTGAAAATCAATATGTTTGGTCCGGGCATGAAATGTCGGGTTCTTAGCTAGGCTAATTGCACTCTGACTGTCATAGTAAACTGTCACTATACCTTGTTTTATTCCAATATTTGAACACAGTCTCTTAAGACAAATGGCCTCTTTACAAGCATGAGTAGCTGCCATATACTCTGCTTTAGTAGTGGATAAAGCAACCACAGCCTGTCGCTTACTCATCCAACTAATTGCACCACCAAACAAAGTAAACACATAAGCACTGGTGGATCTTCTGCTATCAATATCACCTGCCCAATCTAAATCCACATAACCATGGATATCAAGGGAAGTCACGTCTCCAACTGAATTACCATGATAACACAAAGAATACTCTGAAGTACCCTTCAAATATCTGAAGACTCTTTTGACTGCATCCCAATGAACTCTACCAGGATTAGACATATATCTAGAAAGTACTCCCACTGCTTGGGCAATGTCTGGTCTAGTACAGACCATAGCATACATCAAGTTTCCAACTGCACTCTGGTAAGGCACTCTGCTCATGTCTTCCATCTCCAATGGGGATGTAGGACAATCTGAAACAGATAGTTTCATTCCAACTGTAAAAGGAACACTCAATGATCTACAATTCTGCATGTTGAACCTCTGTAACACTGAATTCACATATTTACTCTGGCCTAGCCATAGCTTTTTGTTCACCCTATCTCTTCTAATTTCCATCCCAAGAATGTGCTTTGCTACACCAAGATCTTTCATTTCAAATTTAGCAGCGAGCTGAGACTTCAGTTCTGAAATCATACCTTTCCCTTTACCAATGAATAACATATCATCAACATACAATGCAATGAATAAGAAATGATCACCATCAGATTTATAATAAACACAGTGATCTGATTTAGAACGTTCAAATCCCAAACTCAACACATATGTATCAAATTTCTGGTACCACATCCTAGGACTTCAGTTGAGGCCATACAAAGATTTCTTCAATTTACAAACCAAATTACTTTTGCCTTTCACCACATAGTGCTCTGGCTGTGTCATATAAATATCTTCCTCCAAATCACCATGAAGGAAAGCAGTTTTCATATCCATTTTCTCAACCTCTAAATCATAAGCAGTAGTAATAGAAAGCAAAAATCTAATGGACGTCATTTTTGCAACAGGAAAAAATATCTCACCGTAATCAACACCCTCAACCCGAGAGTAGCCTTTTGCAACCAACCTTGCTTTATACTTCTCAATGCTTCCATCTGAACCAATCTTTTTCTTGAACACCCATTTACAACTAACCGGTTTTCGTCCTTCAAGCAATGGTACAAGATCCCATGTATCATTCTTTTTCAAAGCTGCCATTTCTTCCTCCATAGCAATCTTCCAGGATTCTGCATCATTCATACCCAATGCCTCTTCTACAGATTTCAGTTCATCCACACTAGTATTCAGAGAAAAAATACATCTCCAATCATTAGGTGAATACCTTTCAGGTGGTTGTCTATGTCTTGTAGACCTTTGAACAAGCTGAGTTGGAGGTTCTTCCTCCTCTTCTAAAGATTCAAAGCTAGACGAGCTCTCCTCAACTTCTTGCCTATCTAGGGGTCTCGATTCAACTCTTTCAGGTGTAGAAGGAAGTTGAATCACATCTTCTTTTTTAGTCTGTTCTGGCTGCAATGTAATAGAAGGAAACTTAATTTCTCTAAAAATAACACTTCTACTGTGAATTACCTTTTGTGCAACAGGGTCCCAAAGCTTGTATCCTTTCACACCATAACTATACCCGATGAAGATACATTTCACAGCCTTGTTCTCCAACTTTGTTCGCTTCTCCTTTGGCACATGTGCATATGCCTCGCAACCAAAAACTCTAAGATGTCTCAATGAAGGCTTGTGACCTGACCATGCTTCCATAGGCATTTTATCAACAAGAGCTGATGTAGGAGACCTGTTAATCAGGTAGCAAGCAGTGGCAACAGCTTCAGCCCAAAACTTTTGTTCGAGACCAGCACCACTCAACATACTCCTAGCCTTCTCCATCAGTGTCCTATTCATTCTTTCTGCAACTCCATTCTGCTGTGGAGAATACGGAGTTGTCTTCTGCCTGTTAATTCCACAGTCTTTACAGAATCTATCAAAATCATTAGAGCAAAACTCACCGCCATTATCAGTTCTCAAACATTTTATTTTCTTTCCAGTCTGCAACTCAACCATTGCTTTAAATTCTTTAAAACGACTAAAAACTTCAGATTTACTCTTTAGAAAATATACCCATGTCCTTCTACTAAAATCATCAATAAATGAAACATAATATGTGGATTTTCCAATTGAAGAGACATCTATTGGACCAAACACATCAGAATGGATAAGATCCAAAACACCACAAGTTTTATGAGAACTCGAGTAAAACTGAACGCGGTTTTGTTTTCCATAAATGCAATGCTCACAGAAATCAAAGTCAAGATTACAATCATTCAAACCTTCAACTAAGTTTTTATTTTTCAAGGTCCTTAGACCCTTTTCTCCAATGTGGCCAAGTCTCTGGTGCCATAACATAGTCTTCTCTGCAGGTAACTTTGCTTCAGACGAAAGAGTACCCTTAGGTACCCAAAAACCATTTCTATCTGCTGAAGGTGAAACCTTCAAATCTTCCAGTGAAGTATCCGCAGATTTACTTTTTACAGATTTGCTATTACACTCAACAGTGTATGCTTCAAGCTTATACAAAGTGCCAAACCTGACACCTCTAGCAACTACCATAGCACCCTTAATCATCTTACATCCTGCTTCAGAAAAGACTACCTGCACACCCGCATCTATCAATTTGCTCACAGATAACAGGTTTCATTTTAATCCAGGGATATGCAGCACACCATTAATCCTTTTTATTCTACCATCAGAAAAGTTGATTCTAACTTTACCTCGACCAACAATGTCTAGAGGTGAATCATCACCCAAGTACACCTTACCTCCATTAAATCCTTCATATTCAGAAAACCAATCTCTATTGGAAGTCATATGAAAAGATGCACCTGAGTCAATTAGCCAGGCATCATTACCTGCATGAGTTGCCAAAGCCGCAATAAATGCATCGCCATCTTCCTTGTCGGACTCAGAATCAGAATCGAACTTTTTCTTTTTCTTCTTCTTCTTTTCTTCTTTGCAGTCCTTACGGATGTGACCTAGTTTACCGCAATTCCAGCAAATGACTTTGGACTTTCTAGGAGATTTCGATCTCCCTTTGGATTTGGACTTGTCGCGCTTCTCATTCTTCTTGCCTTTCTCCTTAGGTCTTCCACGAACGGTTAAGGCTTCCTTTGAACTGATGGATACCTTCCTTCGCATCTCTTCACCGAGTAGGGCACCCACCACGTCTTCAGATTTCAAAACAACAGAAGTACTACCGATAGCCATAACAAGAGAATCCCACAAATCAGGCAAAGAACAAAGCAAGATCTGACATTTCTCCTCCTCGTCCATCTTAACATCGACGGATACTAATTGAGCCACCAACATATTGAATGCTTCCAGGTGGTCTGCAATTTGTCCACCCTCTTCCATCTTCAAGGAATACAATTTCTTTCTTAAGAAAATTTGATTTAATAAAGATTTTGCTTGATACATCTCACCAAGCTTAGTCCATAGCTTCTTTGCAGAGTTTTCTTCATGGACATTGATTAGAACAGAGTCTGCCAGGCACATTCTGATTAGACCCTTGGCTTTTCGGTCCATAACATCATACTGAGCTGCCGCAGTAGGATCTGAGGGCCTTTGGACATTCGCATCAATAGCATCCCAAAGATCTCGATCTATTAGCAGATCTTCCATCTTCAGCTTCCACATCTCAAAATTACTTCCATTAAATTTCTCCACCTCTATTCTCCCTGACGAACTCGCCATCTGAATATTCTTGCAACAAGATCAAAAAGTGTCTTCTGCACAAGCTCCCACTCAAATCTGGTTTAGTCCAAAAAACCCAACTGCCCACAATTGAAACCAAAGGTGATCAAGCTCTGATACCACTTGTAAGGAAGTAAAGTAGCAGAAACAACTTCCTACACTAACCTTGAGAGGAGGGTAATGCAAAAAATTTTCAGATCGTTACAACAGTTATGGAAAATAGAAATAGATATAATAGCATTCATACCACAACACAATGATTTACGTGGGGAAAACCCTTTCGGGAGAAAAACCCCACACTCCAAAAGCAGTTCAATATTTTATTCAGCAATCAAAAATAGATTACAACATACTTGCAAAGCAAGCTCTTCGCAGGAGTACCACTAATCAGAGATTCAGAGGCAACTCAATAGCCATAGGACTCTTACACACAACCTCTATCTCACACACCTCATAAATAGGAGATACAATACAAGAAACCGTCAAACGGTATTACAAAACCATGGGCTAAAACCACCCAATAAGGTGTAGCTGACCTTATCTCCCTTTTAGATTCCCTATGACATGTTAAAGCACACATTAACACGTGTCGCTCCCTTTTACAGCTCATTTATGTATCCGATACAAATTATTTTTCCTATTTCAGGAGTACAAACTTCTGAAGGCCATAACTTGAGAACCGGGTGTCCAATTGACGAACCGTTTGAAGCGCCGGAAAGCTCACAAAGTGCTCTATCACCTCATAACCCATTGCACCAGTTATGGCCACTTTTCAAGGCATTTCGGAGCCTCTAAAGTCCCCAAAATTAAGTTTAAACATTTTATCGCACCCCTCCGAGATGAAAACTTTAATATCTTCAAAACTAGCTGTGACCTTGCGACGCAACTTTACCGGAATGCTTATCTAGCCAACCAGAAGCTTCAAGAAGAGTTTCACACCATTTCGTGTTCAAATGAAAACTTACTATAAATAGTAACCTCGCATAAATGCAAGGTTGAGACACCATTTTTCCCAACAAAGGGCTAGTAGCCTAATTGAGGCTTAGAAGGGTTTGAGTGTTTATTGGTGGGTTGGAACTTTGTAACCTATTGATTATTGTTGAAATAGGTGTGAATAGGTGTTTGGAACCATTTGGAACCATTGTAGGGTGTTGGAGTGAGAAAAGTTTTTTATTTCCATTAAGAAGCCTTTGAAATACTAGGTGAACTCAAGAAGTTGGAAGCATTGAAACAAACACATTGGCTTAGATCAAATTGACCCCCAAACCCTCTGCATCATTCTTATTCATAATTTTATATTTTCATACATTTTACACATTGATTGAGATCATTCAAATTAATTGATGTCATATTTTAAGTCACATTTTACTATTTTTTTTTAATTTTCATCATAATTTGTATTTATTTTTCTTTTATTCAATATGCTCCTTTAACTTGAAACAATATCATATAGGCTACTAATTAATCCGACATAGTTTTCTATTACGGGAAAAGCAGGTTTTGAAGGGATCCTGAAACCCTTTACAAAAGATCCTTAAAAGATAATAGCATTAAGAAACATGAAAAGACAAACTGCCAAAAAACCAGCACAGTTTTGGGCAAAAATCAGCAAAAAAGCCCAACAAAACCAGCAACATCCAACCATAACATAAAAAATGCAAAAGACAAATTACTTAATGTTTTTTAGGGCATTAGCCAAATTTCTGCTAATCCCTTGCAAATCTTTAATATTATCCCTAAGCTTAGGGATATCCTTGGAAGAGGCCACAACAGCTTTCTTCATGCTTGCCCTTGTTCTTTTTGCCATACCACCAGGAGCACTTTCGACTATCCCTACCTCAATAGCATCCTCATCAATATCTAGGTCCACAACAGGTTTGGAGGTGCTGGAGCCATCAAGGAACTTGGTAATTTCCTCTAAATTCTTAGTCACAGAGGTAAGGATATCCGGAATCATTACCAAAAAGTTTTTCATAGTTGTTTTTCCTGCCTCTAGATTACTAATCTGAGCTTCCAGATTACTAATATATCCAACATAGTTAGGCTATATACCTTGAAGTGATTTAGTTGAGTTGGTGTATCATCCAATGCGTCAACATATTAACACCATCTAAAAGGTGATTATAGTTTAACTCTTGAAAGAATCATGTCCCTAGCTGAAATTTAATTGAGGATGAATTTAAGTTATTATACTTTTCTCAATATAGGAAGACTATAATTGATAGGAGATATCTTAGACCTATATAATCACATTCAACCATTATTTTACAGGGAGCTATAGTTTAATTTTTTATCCCATTACTTATGCCTAAAACTCAAACAATGATTTATTGGCTTGATGCAAGAAATTACCCTTTGGCCATCTTTGGGGTTGTACATGATTTACCCAAGAATCTCAACAAGTTATGCCCAAAGTATATACATGGATGAGGTAGGATGGTGGAAAATTATATCAAAGCTTCCAAAGATGTCATATTCAAACTCAATCCAAATATTTTTCTTACACTGTGGATGAAATTACCTATAGATAATAATTAATCTTACTAGATGAATCAATGCATAATTAAAATGGATTAAAGAGCACCTTTAGTAATCATTTTATTGTACCTAGATCAATCATACAATCTTATATCACCAAAATGTAGTTTCTCATAAAGAAGTTATCAAATTCATGAGAATGTTTAACACTCATTACATAAGTTATACACAAGATTAAAATAACCATGTCCACATAAGTAGAGGCTATTTCTATTAAGAATTACCATGGAGAGTTAGATCTACTATGCTCTATATTTATAATATGAAGACTAACTTCCCTCAAACTTTATCATTGGTATATAGTAAAAATATTAAGGTTAAAAATTACATCATACTACAATGGTATAACATTTGTCCTTTACAAACATTAGGATTATTAGGATTATGTAAACAAAATCCTCTAGTTAGTCAATCACATACACCATTCCTAAGTTATGAACCCAACCCTAAGTATCACTTACCAAAATCACAATAAACCTTCCAATTAGACTACTTTTAATCGATAAATGTCTCCAACTCTACATCTACCATGAATGAACAATTAATAATTTCCTGTAATACCACAAAATTGTCTCATAGCTATCCAAAATAATTTGGGTCAGCTTGGTACATGTTGGAACTTGGGTGATAACCACACAAAAAGAGCTCATATAGTTATTGTTGATCTGCATAATATAGTACATGAGGATTTTTAGATGTTGTGTTATATTGTACATGCTAGTTTATATGTGGTAATAGTATGAACTTTACCATTAATTATTTGAATAATACTTTACTACATATACAAAACAATAATGTTGGAAGTATGAATGGAAATGCATGAGCACTTGTGGTAGAGATAGAGTTCATGTGACATGATGTGGGATTAGGATAATGTTTTAAAACCTAACACAATGTATTAACATGTATTCAAATGTGATGTAACATTTTTGAATGTTATTATAAATATGGATCTAGTAATGGTATATCCATATAGGAAAAATAAGAACTCATCAGTGGTATTATGTGCAATAATGTATAGATATACAATGTTATTATCCACATGGAGACATTTTGTCGAGTGATGTGTATAATTTTTTTATATTACAATATTGTTGTAATCTAGCTATATGTGACTCCTTGTATTACATGTGCCGATTAGATAGTTAGATGATTTAGATTGCAAGAGTACATATATATCTATCATCTCATGTGAAGGTGTTAAGATTGGACATACTAAAAAAATCTAGTGTTAAATGGAAAACTATTTTTTGTAAAATATTAGAGAAATCTTAGAAGACTATGCTATATAGTGAAATATTTTAAAAGTACCCGTAGTGAACCGAAGATACTAAACAATATAGGTATGGGTTTTTTTGGTGATGAATTTATTTCACAAGGGTTTACAAATAAATATTTAAGCTACTCCTTGGCCTTTTTACCAATGGGGACTTGACCTTGTGGGCAAGAATCATCCCCCTTCGTCCAACAACCACAAATTTATCATAACTACCACTGAGTATTTTACAAAGTGGATTGAATTTATCCCAATCGCCATTATGAGTTGTTGGATGAGTGATGGAAAAATTCTTTCAATTATCTTAAGGCTTACCAACAACGCATATTAAGAAGTTACAGTCACAGAGTGAAGCCTCATGTTTTTTCAAGTTGGTGATCTAGTGCTCAAGGAAAATCCAAGGAATGAACATGGCATAGAAGTAAGAAGTATCAAAAGTTCTAACCTTATTTTTTTATTGTTGAGATTGAGGTCCTATCTTTTGAGTTGCTACAGTTTAAACCTATGCATTTTATATTTGTTGGAAACTTGAGTTGTTATGTTGTCATTGCTGTCAACCTATTTAGTATTGTCACTAATTTCATTGTGTGTTGCAATGGTTTGAAAATGAATGTTTAGATGTTCTTGAGTAGTCTGGTAGTCATATTGAGTAAGTTTGAGGTATTTTTGGAAGAGTGGCATAGTGAAAGTTTCAATATACAGTAAACAATATTTATGCAGGAAAGAGTTTTTAATGTCCTAGTGGAACAATTATTTGCATTCATTCAATATGTGAAGATTATGGAGTGTGGTTCTAGATATAATTTTTATGATGTGTGTTGTACTATCAATTTTACAAGTCCTCTTTTGCTCAGATAACAATATAAAAAATTATAGAATAGGCTTCTAGACTACCTCCATCAACTCATGTTTCATCTAACTTAATAGTCATATCAATAAATGAGACTCCATAAGTTCAATCACTACTCAAAATGATATGTCATGATATTTCATTACCATAACTCTTCACTCTTTTAGATATAGAAGATCAATCAACATGAGCTACATCACTAGCTCAAAATTTTTGGAAATATGAGTTTGTATGGTTGTCATTGATGTCAAACATGGTTGTCTAGATGGATTCTACTCTAGATATGTTCTTATTTTTCCTTTTACTTAGTGTTGTAGTTGAGTTTAATTTTTTGGTGTTTGTAGTGGAAATATGCAGGAAAGAGTTTTTAATGTCTCATATTAACTGGTTTTTTGGCTAATAGATTATAGAAGTTAGTTGTTACTACATTATCTAACTGTAAGGGTGTCTATCAAGCTAGTGTTGAATTTTATATTGAATTTAAGTGGACATGATTATGTGGTATTTGTAATATATTTAGTGTGTTTATTTAATGGTATTTCTATCCAACCAATGAGTTATGTTGATTTATGTTTGGTATATTTAGTTGTGTTATGGTTTAGTGTGTCTAGTTGGATTATCTTGTTCGGATCATGCTCTTTGTTTCAAATATGCATTAGGGAATGAGTTACAATATTGTTATGGGTCTCACCATAGTGTGTGGAGATCCACGTGGAATAATTTGCATTGGAAGATGTCTTTTTTATAAGCTCTATTTCCTATCTACACATTGAGTTTGGTGGTGACTCTTTAAGATGTGTTAGTGTGTGCAAATCATTGGATTCATCTTGGAAGGATGTTTCATGATGTATTTGGGTCCCCTCTTTCTCCCATAGTGGATCACCTTAAGTATTTTTGGTTCGAGTGGCTCATTTTATGCAATAATGTTTATTCCAATTAGGGCCAATCCTTAATTAGTTTTTTAATGATCTATTTATATTGAAAGAGTGTGGATGTATGTTTTATGTATGGAATTGTGTGTGAATTGATGAGAAGTGAATTTGAATAATGTGCAAACATTTTTGAGACTGTAGATGTGTGAAATTCAATTTGTGAAGAGCTTTGAAGGTGATATATTTTGTGAGACAATGTGTTGAGATAGTGATAGATATCAATAATATTTTCCATGATATTGATTTCTTGATAAAAGTGTTCAAGGATCATTTCATTATCAAGAGATCCTTCTCATATCAGTTCCATTATTTTCTCTATTATTAATTGAAAGTAGTTCCTTCAACAACTTTGTGTATCTTTATCTAAAGCAGTGTGCCTCAATTGTGCAAGTCCATGTATCTTTCCCTAAGATAGAGTGCCTTAGTCTTGCAAGTCTTTTAGGTGAATGTTGGTCCTTGGCAGTAAGCCTAAAACATTATAATATTTTTTTTCATATTGTGAGTTTGATTCTCACTATCATTTTTCCATATTTGGGTTCCACATAAATATGGTGTTCATGTGTTGATGGTTGATTTGTTTTTAGTATCATTATATAATGGTTAAATGTTTATAATTAATATAATTTGAATATTTAGACTAATTCAAGCCCCTACACAACCTTGCCTTGGGTTCAACAATTGGTATTAGAGAAAGGTTCCTCTTTAAAAAGCTTAATCACTTGAGGTAGATCTGAAACGACATATGAACTACATCTTAAAGATCTATTTTTTATTATACAATATCTTAGTTTTCAGTACTGGAACAACTTGTAGATATTCCAACCAGTGCTGCACTAACAGACCTAATAGGGCTTTTAGACCTATTTGACTAAATGCCTTTCACAAACTGGTTTGGTTCTCCTAATGGATGACCACCATTTGCCATGAAATATTATGCAAACCTCCAAACTACTCTTCTACCATATTCAAACCCTTTCCTAGTTCTCTATCTCTCAATTCTCACACACTGCACTTATCAAACCGGTATGTCACATAGAGATGCCAGATCTAGGGTTAGTTCTCCATCCTCTTCACCCTGTTGCATCCTCTTAATGGATTTTGGTACTGACATATGATACAATGGCCTATCATCTCCTATAATGACATAGAGTCTAGTTAAGGATTGATAGGCCAACACCCATTATTGCAGTCAAACCCTAGGGGTTTAAGGGTTTTAGGCTACCCGGTAGAGATTTGCTTGTAGAATGGGGAAGAGATCGCTCCAAGAATTCACACTGAAATAAAAACAAAGGTAAAACAATCTAGCTATGGGATCTATGCCATGAACATTCTTACCAATCCACCTTCAGTATGCAATCCACAGAAAATTAGACGGTTTCTTTCAAGTTTCCAACAGTTCTTGATGCTTCCAATTCCTTTCCAAATCAACTAGCACAACCAAATTACATTATTCACTATTTGGGGCCTTTAAAGGTGTTTCCAAAATGACCATAACCTCCTCCAACCATTTTTCAAACTAACTGACCATTGGAGAATCCTGATTTACAAAAAGTACAAAATTGTCATGACAACAAATTGACAATATGACAACTTTTGCATAATTCAACCAACTTAGACTCTAGACTATCATAGTCCCCTAAAGTGATTTCATTTGAATTTAAAACATCAAAAATGACTCAAATATACTTGTGGTCAATTGATCCCTCAATTTAGAACATTATGACCCTTATTGACTCAATTTGCTCTACTAGACCCTAGATGACAATTTGATCCAAACATGGACAAACTTGTCACACTCTGAAGATATTGAATTACAAAAAAGGACCCATAGGGTCTTATTACATTTCTTATAGCTAATATAAAATCATCTTGCTCCCGTCTCATGCCTTCACAGGTAGGTGCTCCTACACCATACTTCCCGAGTGAAATTTGTCTCAAGTCCTCTTAGAGACTAACTGTTGCAAATCACCACCCTACTTTTTGATATCTTCCTCTAGCATCCAGGTAGCTTCTAAGTTTGGAAGGCCCTACCATTTAACTAATTTTTCAAAATAGGTCTTGTGCCTTGTTTTCTTGGCTTCCTTGCTATCCAAGATGCACTCCATTTTAGGCGTCTCCTTAAGTGTTTTATCCAGTCTTTACTTTCTTGAATAGATTCACCTTCACATTCTTCAGTAGTAGGACTCCTAAAAAATGTTAGATTAGAAACATTAAATATAGGTGAAATAGCAACATCATTAGGGAGTTCAATTTTATAAGCATTAGGACCATATTTATCCAAAATTTTACAAGGTCCAATTATGCGCATCCTTAACTTGATATGGATTCCCTTGGGCAACCTGTCCTTGCTGAGATGAACCATTACCATGTCATGGACTTGATACTGCACATCTCTCCTTCTCTAATCTACTCTTTCTTTAACCCTTTGACTTTTCTGTTGTAAGGTATCTCTAACTTGTTGATGCACCTCTTTCATAGCCTCTGCAAATTCATTAGCATGTCCACTCCTCTTGTCCAACCCTTGGACATCTCTCAATTCAAAGAATCCTCTTGGATGACTACCATAGATAATCTCAAAAGGATTCAGACCTATGCTCCAATTTATTGAATCATTATAGGCATACTCTACTTGAGGTATCACCACATCCCAACTACTTCCATTATCCTTTGTCAAACATCTAAGAAGATTTCCCAATGACCTATTCACAACTTTAGTTTGGCCATCGGTCTAAGGGTGATAGGCTAAGCTAAAAGACAAATTTGTACCCAACCTTTTCCACAAGGTTCTCCAAAAATGCCCTATAAACTTTTTGTCCCAGTCAGATACAATACTCAAAGGCAACCCATGGATTCTATCAATTTCTTTGAAAAACAATCCTGTAATATAGCTAGCATCATTTGTGGTTTTACAAGGAATAAAGTGAGCCATCTTACTGAACCTTTCTACCACAACAAACACACTATCATGACCTATATTTGTCTTGGGTAATCCCATCACAAAGTCCATACTCAAAATTTCCCATGGTCTACTTGGTATAGGAAAAGGTTGGTATAGTCCTGCATTGGTGGAGACCCTCTTTTCTCTCTGACACACAGTACAAATCTCCACAAACTTTCTGATATGAGTCTGCATCTTAGGCCAAAAGTAAAACCTCCTAACTAAGTCCAAAGTCTTATTTAACCCAAAGTGACCTCATAAACCACCACTATGTTTCTCCTTTACTACATTATCCCTCATTGAAAATCTAGGGATACATAACTAACACCCTTTGAACAAAAGACCATCTTGCAAGGTATAGTCGTAAAATTCTCCATGAAAAGCATTTGCAAACTCACAACATACCTTATATATTTCCTTGAAATATTGGTCCTCTATATACAATCCTTTGAGTGCTTCAACACCCATACTCTACAACTGTAATTCTTGCACTATCAACACCCTCCTACTTAGAGCATCTGCAACCTTATTGGCTACCCCTTTCTTGTGCTTGATGATGAAGGTTTATGCTTGAATACTTTCAACCCATTTCATATGTTTATGACTGAGTTTCTCCTGTCCATTCAAAAACTAAGAGCATAATTGTCAGTATACACAATAAACTCCTTAGGAAGCAAGTAATGCCTCCACTTTTTCAGAGCTTGTACCATAGCATACAACTCTAAATCATACGAGGAATACTTCCTCTTTGCTTCATTTAGTTTTTCACTGAAAAGGTCACCGGTCTTCCCTCTTGTCTCAATATGGCTCCTATAGCCAAACCACTTGCATCACATTCAATGGTGAAGACCTTACTAAAATTTGGCAATACTAGGACTGGGTACTTGGCAATTTTCTATTTTAAACACTCAAAACTCTTATATGCTTCTTTGGTCCACACAAACTTCACCTTACCACCACCCTTGATGGTTTCTAACATAGGTGCACAAATATCACTATAATTTGTAATGAATTTCTTATAAAATGTTGCCAAACCATGAAAACTTCTTACCTGTCTGGTTGTCTTAGGTGCAGGCCAGTTCAGAATAGCCTCTACCTTGGAAGAATCCATCTTCAGGTCACCCTTAGAGATGAAAAAACCTAAGTACACCAATTCATGCTTCATGAAGTCACACTTTTCTAAATTTATCATCAACTTCTACTCCTGCAGCTGCTTCAAGACTATCTCCAAGTGTTTCAAGTGCTCCTCCTTTCTCTTGCTAAACACCAATATGTCATCAAGGTAGACTACCACAAATTTCCCTATAAAATCCTACAAAACTTCATTCATTAGTCTCATAAAGGTGCTACAAGCATTTGAAAGACCAAAAGACATCACAAGTCATTCATACAACCCTTCATTGGTTTTAAATGCATTTTTCCATTCATCCCCCTCTCTTATCCTTATCTGATGGTACCCACTCTTGAGATCAATTTTAGAGAATTAGGTAGCTTCCCCTAAATAATCCATTAGGTCCTTTGTCCTTGGAATATGAAACCTATATCTGATGGTTATCCTATTGATAGCCCTAGAATCAGTAAAAAGTCTCCATTTCCCATCCTTCTTTGGGGCTAATACAATAGGCACTAGACATGGGCTAAGGCTCTTTCTTATAAACCCTTTATCTAGGAGCTCTTGAATTTTCCTAGCTATCTCTTCATTCTGCTATGGGGTCACTTTATATGCTGCCTTGTTAGGAAGTACTGCTCTTGGTATGAGGTCGATCTGATGACTATTATCTCTGATAGGTGGCAGGGAACCAAGGTATATCTTCCACAACCACTCCTTTTTACTGGTCTAGCAGTTCCTAACCTCCTTAGGTCCTACCTCACTCACACCCATCTTCCTTTCTTCCTTGGGCTTCACAATCAAAGAAAAACCTACTCCACCTTCCTCCTTTAGTGTATCAAGGAATTCTTTTTCTCCTACCATCATCACACTACAACCAATATGTCATGGATCCCCTTCTACCACTGACTGTATCCTAAAGGCTACACCATCCTTTTGGGAAGAGTAAGAATTATTTTCTCCGTCGTGATGAGCCTTTCTGTCAAACTGCCATGGTTTGCCAAGCAAGCGATGGCAAGCATCCATTGGAAGGATGTCATACAAAATTTTATCCTAATACCCCCCAATACTAAACTCTACCCATGCTTGTTCATTGATGAGTATGTGTTGCCATTTGTTCAACCAACTGACTCTATATGGACAACTATGGGGTATTCTTTCCAAGTTCAACTTGTTTATTGCTTCCAAAGATACACTATTATCAATAGATCCTAAATCTATGACAAATTTACAAACCTTACCTTGAATCTTGCAGTTGATTCTAAACAAAGCCTTCCTTTGGGGTGGTTTAGTTTGTAGTGGTTCCTTGAGCAGTGTCCTCTTGATCATCAAGTTCTCTGCCATCTTTGATGTCAAATTCACTTCAGGAGATATCACACTCCTTGCATCTTCTTGACTCAAAGTGGTTCTCCTCTCATTACCATGAGAAGTTGAGGCCTTCTCTAGACACTTGTAGGCTGAGTGCCCCATCTAATTGCATTTATTACATATACTAGAGAACTCAGATACTCTCCCTGATCCATTTGTCCCACCTCTTCCATTAGGTCTTCTCCCATGGTAGCCTCCTCTGTTACTTAAGTCCCCAACTTTCTCTCCTTGGCTAGACTCACCACTAGACATCTGGTTAGGACTTCTTCCTCCAAAACTACCTCTACCTCTGAAACTTCTCCCTCCTTTACCTCTGTTACTTTGCTCACTCCTTTTTAGTTTCTCTTCCGCCCTTAGGGCCAATTGAAAACACTTCTTCACTATCTTTGGTGCCAAGATGTTTATCTCATCTTGGATATTCATCCTTAGGCCGTTCAAGTACTTGGCCACTTTCTCTGACTCTTCTTCTTGTCTCTTTGATCTAAGACTAAGTTTATGAAACTCCTCCATATATGCATTCACATCAAGGTTTCTCTGTCTGAGGTTTTGCAATTTTCTATACATTTGCACTCCATAGTCAATGGGCATGAATTGTGCCTTGACTTTAGCTTTCATCCTTTCCCATGAGGTTATCATAATTTTTCCCTCCTTAACTCTCTCTCCTTGTACATAGTTCCACCATGTAAGAGAAGACCCCTTCAACCTTTCTTTTTCCAGCTTAACCCTCTTATCTTCAGGGATTTCTTTGTACTCAAAATGATTGTTCAATGCTTCAATCTAGTCTATCACTCTTCTGCTTCCATAGTTCCACTATATATAGGGAAACCATCAATGGTGTCCCTATTGACTGACCTCAAGGCATCTACAAATGCCCTCTGATCTGCAGGTATCTCCTCTACATGCTTAGAGGATTCACCATCTTCTTTATCCCCTTCTTCATCAGTGTCACTTCCATCTTCCTTATCCTTAGTCTTTTTCAATTCTTCAAGCTTGGACTCAAGCATCTCTTCAATCATCTTCTTCACTGTATCTTGTGACATACTCTTAGGAGGCATTTTGTCAACCCCTATTTCAATCTCTTCCTCTGACATACACTAATGGTATGATGAAAGAATACGTATCTGGTAGAATACTGAGAGGGGGGGGGGTGAATCAGTATATGGAAAAACTGATACAAAGTTTCCAAACTAAAACTCACTCAAACAAAGTAAACATATCTTAGTCAAGATCAATGTTCTTAGGAATACTTGACATTAACCGGTTTAACTGTTATGACAACTTTTAACAGTAAACATCAACAATGCTTAATCTTAACTCAACATATTCATCTCTCAATGCTTCTACTTAACATGCCTTATCGAAAGTTAACCAAATCAACAAATAAGATCACAACCACAAAAGCATTCACCACTTGACACAAATGTTTATACGTGGAAAACCCAAATAGGTAAAAACCACGGTGAGATGGAACTCACAAGGATAGCTATCTGAACTCTTTCAAATTTCACCTTGTTAGAAGCCAAAGCCTGTTAGAGATTTACAATAAGTCATGTTAAGAACTAATTCCAGTTAGGAATCACCCGGTTAAGGGATTTACAAATATGCCTTATTAGAAGCACAATACCCTATTAGGAGTAACATCGCTGGAGGATTTAATAATCCAAGCTAATGGACCACCTTGTTAGAGGATTTAATGAGTAACCAAGCTTGTTAGATCTTACCCAGTTAAGGGATTTTACTTCTATTGTAACTGTTAGAAAACAACAGGTTTTCTTGATATGTTTGAATAGTACCATATTTGCTTGATCAGATCCTTCTAAGCTTCAATCTGCCTTCACTCAAAGTGTAGATCCATTCACTGGTTGGGCAACCACACACTCAATAGGTTTTCTACCAATCTTTCCAACAACCTTTACAAACAACTTCATCGACCTTAAATACAAATCAATTAGGTCAGTAACACAACAAAAACCTAATTCTCATCATTGAGATGACAAACAAGTCGGTTCAATCTTGACCATTAGAAATCATGACAATCACTTCACATTCTTCAAGACAATTCCAATCCCTCCATGATCACTGCTCTATTGGACTTTGTAACTCATCACACGTTGTGCATTAAATGCAATCCACTTTGCTCCATCCCTAGACAATAAGCAAACGTGCCAAACCAATTTGAATTTATCCTCATACAATGATCACACGTGTCTCTATCATTACCACTCATCAGATAATAAACCAACAAACTTGATTGGTTAGGGTTTAACAGCTGACAAGGTTTACCGGTTACATTACATAGAAAGGTTTGACCCTTTACACCGGTTCACTAGTTCAACTCACAAACTTAACATACCAGTTACAACAGATCTTCTACAACTCTCTTCTTACCGGTTACTAGCCAATATCAAAAACAACAATATCAGCAATAACATGAATACCTTTTATCGGCTCAATTGACATCAATGACAACATATCATTAATTCAATCTCTATGCAAAATGCCAATAAACTCAAAATGCCAACATACACTAAGACCACACCACCCAATCGATCTTCAAAATCCTTCTCTGATACCAATATGATGAGGAGGTAGTGGACCAGAAGGAGGTAAACCTTAACCAGTCAACTTCTAAGGTTCACTAACTCAACCGGTAATCCCTAATTCCAAAGATCCTAACACAACACCAAGTCAAGCAATGGTTTAATGACACCAAACAAAACCTTGGTAAACCCCAAGGCTCCACTATGTCCACTTATAGACAACTAACACTTCTCAAGTTCTTGTGCGACTACACACACACCCTAGCAAACAATGAGTGGGCTATTACTAGGCTTAAGGGTTTGAATGGCCCACTTGATCAATTCAATACAACAATCCTTGGAGGGGTGTTCTCACAACACTTGAACACAAATGAAACAATATTTCATGGTTTAGGTCCATCGGAACATCAATCTTGACTCATTCACCCACAAACATGAACCGGTTGCTATTAGGCCTCCTTTCGAAGAAATCAGGTGATAACTTTTGACACCCTAAGGATCTAGAGAAACAAATTATGTTTTTAGATACCCTTTGGCGATTTCTAAACAATATCTCGGTTTCTAGTATCGAAACAACTTGCAGATATTCCAACCGTTGTTGCACTAACAAACCTAATAGGGTTTTAGACCTATTTGACTTAACACCTTTCACAAATTGGTTTGACTATCCTAATGGATGACCACCACTGACCATGAAATATTATGCAAACCTCCAAAATACTCTTCTACCATAGTCAAACCCGTTCCCAATGCTCTATCTCTCAATTCTCATGCACTGCACTCATCAAACCGGTATGTCACATAGAGATGCCCGATCTAGGGTTAGTTCTCCATCCTCTTCACTCTATTGCATCCGCTTAATGGATTTTGGTGCTGACATATGATATAGTGGCCTATCATCTCCTATAACGGAAGAGAGTTCAGTTAAGGATTGATAGACCAGCACCCATTATTGCAATCAAACCCTAGGGGTTTAAGGGTTTAAGGCTACTCGATAGAGATTTGCTTGTAGAATGGGGCAGCAATCGCTTCAAGAATTCACACTGAAAGAAAAAAAATGGTAAAACAATCTAGTTATGGGATCTATGCCATGAGCATTCTTACAAATCCACCTTCAGTATGAAATCCATAGAAAATTAGACGGTTTCTTTTGAGTTTCCAACAGTTCTTGATGCTTCCAATTCCTTTCCAAATCAATCAACACAACCAACTTACATTCTTCAGTGTTTGGGGCCTTTAAAGTTGTTTCCCAAATGACCAGAACCTCCTCCAACTATTTTTCAAACTGACTGACCGTTGGAGAATCCTGATTTATAAAAAGTGCAAAATTGTCATGACAACAAATTGACAATATGACAACTTTTGCATAATTCGACCAACTTAGACTCTAGACTGTCAAAGTACCCTAAAGAGATTACATTTGACTTCAAAACATCAAAATGACTCAAATAGACTTGTGGCCACTTGATCCCTCAATTTAGAACATTATGACCCTTATTGACTTAATTTGCTCTACTAGACCCTAGATGACAATTTGACCCAAACATGGACAAACTTGGCACACTCCTAGGACATTTAATTACAAAAAAGGACCCATAGGGTCTTATAACATTGCTTCTAACTAATAGAAAATCATCTTTCTCCTCGCTCATGTCTTCATAGGTAGGTGCTCTTGCACCAAAAACATCTTAGTTCCAATATTTCCCTAGCTCAAAGTAACATAATAACAACCAAAGTTTTATTTTGCTTCAATCATTCAAATTAATGCATTACTCAAGAGATGAAACAAGTCATGACACTCTTACTATTTACAATGAGCATACTAAATCATTAAAATGTCTCCAAGAGAACATCATCTAGCAATGTTTGTAAGACAAAACTATAAATCTTGTCATTGAGCCACCATCTATAATAAAAAATCACAGTAACTCACACTATCCAAGCATGACAATAATCCTTTAACATATATTTGTACACACATAAGAAGACATATATACATTTTACACATCTTACGCATAAACACACCCTTATATTGCCAAATAAGTAATGTCATATATCTAAATGAGGGGGAAAATTATCAGAAATAAGTCTCTTCAAAGTCAACTATAATCAAGAGATCACATAATAACAAAAATCGATATCCCATAAACTCGAGAGGAAATAAGATTTACGACATTCAAACATCCTAGTCTCTACCATGCTTCCGCCACACTACTTTATTACAAATAATCAATGCATCCTTCATCCAATCAAATCATTCCAAAGGCACCCTTATCCATTAATTATACATGATATATACATAAGCACTCATTGAAGACAAGAAATCGACAGTTCGTTTACATTTAACTAATCCATATATGTTGCAAATTTCTTAATCCAAATGCACTTCTATCTAATATTTCATAGAATCTAGAAAGTTACGAGTACATTTCATCCTATAAACATATTTCATTTACTTAAGTATTATTAGCATTATTTAATTGTTTGCTAAGTCTAGTGTACTTCTATGTGGCATCCTCCCTTGCACACACTATTAGAGGTTCAAAATGAACATTATAGAAACAATACTTAACACAAGACGAGGGCCCACAATATTATTTTAAGAAATAAATTTAGTATATTTGTTACTTCTATTTATATATGAGAATAGTAGTAAGTATAATGATGTATTCATATAGAAAAGGAAAAGAATGAGAATTATTATTATCAAAAAGGAGTTCTACAACTTTTCTAATTTTATTAGACTACAAAAATTGGAACATTAAATGGGTGAAGCTTGTTGATGGAATAAACCAAGAAACTAGGTTGGAATGTTATACATACTAGGTACTAGAGTACAAAAATTTCCAAGTCATACACACAAAGAATTTTGGTCTAGTAGCATTCTTATTGTATGTAAAGTGTCTAGTCAAAATATTTATAACTAATTTCAGCTTGTGATAGTGAGGTATATGTCTAGATAGGATTATACCAAGTACAAAATTGTATTATGTAGAAAAAATGTAGTATGGGATGTAGGCATTTATTCAATGCTTATCATTCCAAATAGTAGACTTTTATGGAGCTAATTCATGTGGCATAGGTCCTACTAGGTGTCATGTGAATATGAAAGCATAACATGTGGATAATCATGTTCTATGTGTCAAAAGTGTAGCATGGTCCAATACAAAGTTGAAAACATGTAAAGCATGGGCATAGCATGTGCTTGCAACACACATTGTAGAGGCACATATGTTATGAGTGTAAAATATATAAAGGATGAAACAATTGTACTTGAGGTGCTAGTGAAATTCTTAAATCTTGCATGTAGAGAACTCCCAAGATGACACAAATTTGAGATTTGTGAATAGTTGTGAGATTACACTATATGTTTGTTAAGTGGATAAAGTTCAGCTGTGTCAAGTTGTATGGTTTGCACGTGGTTGTGCAAAACTACTATATGTTTATCTAAGAATGAGGCATCTTGACATTATATAAGAATGTAAAGGGATAATGCATGAGATGCAATGCAATATTTTTTTAAACCAATATGCAAGACTATGGTTTAATCAACCACCCTAACATGCTCATCGACTCAATATGCCTCTAATTATGTATGCTTGCACATAGTGTAAGCAACACATGAGTTGACAAACTAAAATTACCTATACCTTTAGTAATTAACTTGTACATGTAATCATCAAACATATTGACCTAAAACTACCTCTTTACTCCACACTTTGCAATGAGCAATTTTTTTCAAACTATTGAAACCACCATAATGACTAATCGCCAAAACATTCTGGTGGTTGTAAGGGAATAATGATAACATCATTGCTACTTGGACTCCTTGTGAAGGCCCAAAAAGGAAAGCTAAAAATACACTCTAAAACAACAAACTCGAAGTAAACCAGTAAAAATGTTACTTAAATCAAAACCACCTCTTAAACAATAAACCAAACTCTAATCAAAATATTGATTGAAAATGGGAGTATTCCTTCATCCTCTTACAAAACCTCAACTTCCTTTTTAACCCCTTGAACTCTTAACTACTAGATAACCACATTACTCAATAATTCTAAAAGCACAAACATTAAGTATAATACAATTGTATTTAGTAAAAAATAAAGTATGAATTTTAACTAAAAATATACCCATTACTTACGAATTATATGTCTATCTAGGAATCAAAATAAGCTTTTGACTATAAATTTTCTATACTTATTTTTTAAATAGAAAAAAGATACACTCAATCGCGACATCATGATCCCTAATTAGACAAAACTTAAAACCTAAAAGCTCACTTAATGGATCTCAAGGATCTCAAAGTTGTCAAAACCTTGAAAATGAACAGAACCTTAAAAAATATGACATCTTGAAAAGAAGGGTCTCTTCGTTTCAAAATCAACATCTTAATATCTGCCATCTGCCCAATCGTACTTAGACACTTTTAGGGTTTAGTATGAGCGTCCTTCTGTATTAGTCTTGTCACACAGCTATGAATTCCCGCATAAAAACCTCCTAATCCAAACACTTACATCGAAAATCTGTTAACAATCTCTGCGTTATAATCAACTCTACCCCACAACAAATTCAATGTTAACAATGTCTTTTTCAAAGTGATAAAGCTTTACCAGCAAAAGAACGCAGTGTTCCTGGGTGCTGCTAGCAGATTTGGTAGGTGGTCATATTGAAATAAGCAGAAAAAATCATCTTTTTATTGCTTATAGTCTTCCAATGTGCTGCCGATGTTTAGTAAAGTTTTGTCCTTCCTTACAGTCAAGGAGACCATGAACGGAGCCATTTATTACCTTTTTTAACACTTATTTTGCATGCAAATTTTCAAATTTCTTACGTCTGTTCTCATTGACTATGGTGGAGATAATTTGTCAAGAAGATGTGGAGAGACTTTAAGCCACCTTTGAACTCCTATGAGGTCCTAACATGTTGGAATAAGAAAATCAATGCAAACAAAGAAATTAGTAACCAACAATCTCCCTTTAAAATTATAAGAATGAGCTCCTCCTTTGACAAACAACTCAAAATACTTCAGGGTTTTTCACATGCTTCTCTCCCCCTTTGACAACAGTGCCAAAGACATATATAAATCATTATTCTCTCCCCCTAAGAATAAACTGATACATCTAAACAACTGAATCACACACTGACTACTCCACCGGAGCAGCAACACCCACTCATCAATCCAGATATCAGGATAAGAAAATGAAGTCCACCGGATTGATGCAACTCAATGCATCTAGTTCATAGTAGGAGGGGAAATCACCCCTAACTTCTCTCTCAGATATATAATTTTTTTTGTAGGCAAAGGCTTAGTGAAGATATCTGCAATCTATTCCTTTGTAAATACATACTCCAATCCGACTTCCTTATCACTGACTTTCTCTCTCAAATAATGAAACTTGATTGATATATGTTTTGTCTTAGAATGCAACAACGGATTCTTAGAGATATTGATAGCGGTAGAATTATCACACTATATAACAGTAGGCTCATTGTAAACAACTCCAATATCCTTTAGCATTTGCTTCATTTAAATAACCTGAGTACAGTTGCTAGCAGCAACAATGTATTCAACTTCTACAGTAGACAAAGAAATAGCATCTTGTTTCTTACTTGACCAACCAACCAACTTCCTTCCCAAAAATAATGCTCCACCGATAGTGCTCTTTGGTCATCAACATCACCTACCCAATCAGCATCAGTATAAGCATTTAAAGTGAAATCATCATTCTTCAGATACCACAGACCATAATCAACTATTCCCTTCAAATATTTGAATATCCTCTTCACAACAATAACATGACTTTCCTTAGAATCGGCCAAAAATCTTGCAACAAGGCATACAACATTCATAATGTCAGGTCTTCTCTAAGTCAAATATAACAATCCACCAATCATAGATCTATACAAGATTTGGTTAGCCTTCGGAGATTCATCATCTTTTGTCATCTTACAACCAGTTACCATAGGAGTTCCAACGGGTTTGAAATCATCTAACCTAAACTTCTTCAGCAATTCCTTCACATATTTAGATTGAGATATGAAAATGCCTTTGTCAATCTATGTAATTTGCAATCCCAGAAAGAATTTCATCTCACCTATCATAGACATCTCAAATTATTTTTGCATATCATTAGCAAACTTCTTACTCAAATCATCATCTCCTCCAAAAATAATGTCATCAACAAAAACTTCAACAATCAAAATATTATCATTAACAATCTTCAAGTACAAATTAATATCAGCAGTACCTTTACAAAATCCCAATTTTATCAAATACTTGTCCAATCTAGCATACCAAGCTCTAGTGGCTTGTTTAAGTCTATACAATGCTTTCTTCGTTCTGCATACCATGTCTTCTTCGTCTAGCAATGAAATCCATCTGGTTGCTCAATACAGACTTCCTCTTCCAATTCACCATTCAAAAATGTTGACTTCACATCCATCTGATATGCCTTGAATTTCTTATGAGCAACATATGCAAGAAATAGTCTAACAACTTCAATTCTAGCTACCGAAGCAAAAGTTTCCTCAAAATCAATTCCTTCCATTTGTGAATATCCCTTACATACCAGTCTTTCTTTGTTTCTAACAACTTGTCCATCTTTATTCAGCTAATTCTGAAACACCCATTTAGTACCAATTACATTCTTGTCCTTAGGTCTCGGAACAAGTTCCCATGTTTTGTTCTTCTTAATCTGATCTAACTCTTCTTCCATAGATTTCACCCAATTTTCATCTTTACAAACTTCAACATCTTTAAGCTCAATTTTAGAAATCAAACATATCTTTTCAGCAACAATCCTTCTCCTAGTAGTCATTACAACTTTATTTTTATCACCAATAATCTGATTCTCTGAATGATTTAATCTTACATACCTGGAGGTCTTCTGATTATTATGATTTTCAGTCTCTTGAACTTCTTCACCGACAACATCATCTTGAATAACTCTCTCTTCTGAATCACTCTACTTCATACTCAAAGTCTACACTTGCTTTGAAGTAGCATCCTAATCATCAAACTCATATCTGCATGCTCTAATTTGCTTCTCATGATTCTCATCAACTTTCACACTTGCACTTTCCACTATCTTTCTCAGTCTCTTGTTGTAACACTAGTAGGCTTTGCTCTTAGTAGAATATCTCAAAAATATTCCTTCATCACATCTTGCATCAAATTTTCCTATATCCTCATCTCTTTTGATATAACATTTTCTTCCAAAGATTTTGAAATATCTAACTGAATGAACATGACCAAACCATAACTCATAAGGAATCTTACCAAAATCACCTTTTATATGCACCCAGTTGAATGTGTATATAGTAGTGCTAACAAATTCTATCCAATAGATATGCAAAACATTTCCTTCAATCATCATAGTTCTAGCAACATCAAAAATTGTTATGTTCTTCCTTTCAACAACTCCATTCTATTGAGGGTTTCTCGAAGCAGATAACTATCTTTTGATTCCATGCTCTTCACAAAAGGAATTAAACTTACTAGAAATGAATTCACCTCCTTCGTTAGACCTTAGACACTTTGGCTTCAATCCAGTCTCTCTCTCCACTCTAGCTTTGACTATTTTGAATTTCTCCAATTCTTTAGATTTCTCCCTTAGAAAAGTGACCCACATCATTCTAGAATAGTCATCAATTAGCAACATAAGGTATATGTCTCCCTACAAGCTTCTCACTCTAGAAGGTCCACATAAATCAGTATGCACAAGATCTAATAATCCATTGGATGTATACAATTTGCTCTTGAATAAAATTCTTGTTTTCTTTCCCAATTGACATTCTTTACACATCGGATTAGTAGGCTTCACTATCTTAGGCAGATCTCTAACAGTTTGAGTAGAACTAATCTTAATCACGTAGTCAAAGTTAACATGACACGTCCTTCTATGCCACAACCAACTCTCATCAATATGAGCAATCAAACAAATTTTCTCACTAGCATTCAGATGAAAGATATTACCTTTAGTTTTAATACCTGATGCAATCTCTATATCGGAGCTATTCAAGATCTTACATTTCCCATTATTAAATTGTAAATCATATCCCTTATCAACCACATGTCCAACACTCAAATTATTATGCTTCAAACCTTCAACATATAAGACATCATCAATATTATGCTTACCATCAAGACAAATTGAACCTCTACCATGGATTACACAAGCTTTGTTGTCTCTAAATCTCACGACACTGCCATCATACTTCTCCATATTCACAAATTTACCTTTCTCACCTGTCATATGATGTGAACAACCACTGTCAATCACCCATTCATTTTCTCATCAATATTAGCAGCCAAATCTTTCTCTTCAACAATACAACTTGTATAATCAACAAATATCGAATCATCTTCCTTGATAGAAATGAACACAAATTTATCTTTTGAATTCCCTTTCTCAAACTCTTCATCTGTCAAAACTTCATGAGCAACATAATAACATTTCCTATGATATTTATACTTTCGTTAGGCTTGTAAGGATTATCATACTTTGAGAATCTTTCAGCTCTTTCAGAACACCTAGAAGCAACATAACCTATCTTGTTACATGCAAAACATTTCAAAGGTAACTTCCCTTCATACTTACCAACTCCCTTAGGCAATCTTCTAGCAATAAGTGCTTCATTCTTTTCCAACTCTCTTTCATGTTCTTCCATCTCTCTCATTTCTCTTTCATAGCTAGAAACCCTAGTTGAACTTTCTCCTAGATCATACTTCTACTTCCCGGATATAGTAGTTGTAAATTTTGTCTCAATTTTACCATGTGATTCTCCAAGCTCGCTCAATTCAAAAGTAGCAAGCTTACCAACCAACATATCTCTTGTCACAGTTGTTATAGTCTGGATCTCATCAATAGCAACAACTTTATGTTTATAAGCAAGAGGCAAATATCTCAACACTTTAGCCACAATCTCATCTTCTTCAAGGACTCCACCGACACACCTGATGTTTAGCACAAGATCATTCAGTTTATCCATAAAGGATGAAATATTCTCATCTTCTCCCATCTTCAGCATCTCATATTTTCCTTTCAAGTGAGCTGCAATTTAGAAACTTTCACATGTTTATCTCCTTCATACAGGGTTTCTAGCTTCTCCCAAATTTCATGTACATTCTACGATCCCATCACATTATTCATCTCTGCATCAGTCAGATCACTCAACAATGCTTCTTTATCTCTTATTCTATACTCAACATCTTTGATTTCAGTTGCAGTAACAAGACTATGTATTCTTTGTAGTCTTCCAATAATCTTCTCCAAGACAATTCAAGTGAAATTCCAACCAGTTCTTCCATGTAGAGCAATTAGTTCCATCAAATCTCAAACTCTCCTTCTTGAAAATAACAACTGCCATCCTAGATCTCCCCAAGTAGTCAAGCTCGTTCCATAGGATCTAGCTCTGAGACGAATTGTTGGCAGCAAGACAACAACGATGTAGGAAAATTGAGAGGGGGGGGGGGGTGAATCAGTTTTCACCAAACTCAAAAAAATTAACTTCAACTTTAGATCTGATTAGGAACAGCGATAGCAAAGATAAATACCACATCAACAACACACATAACACATAGATTTTCGATGTGGAAAACCTAGTCAAGGGAAAAACCATAGTGGGAACCTACCCACAATATGATGATACTCCACAGTAGTATGTGTAAATATTACAATGGGGAATGCACATGCATTCAGGCACACTGCCTAGAGCTCAATGCTCAAAAACTAGAAGGGATACAACCCTGAGGAAGGCTCACTGCCTTACAAAGATCGGACAACAATCTAGATTACATGAACTGAAAGAATAACATCTCCAAATGCCTGATTATAGTTTTGGTTAAGCACGTTGTCTGCATAATAACTCTTCTCTGCTCTTCACACTTCTGCACACTCTTTTGCACTTCTCCTCTACAACTGAAAGATCAATTTAATGTTTGCACATGCAGATACACAACTTACATGATTACAATACCTATTTATATAAATCATCAACCTTAACCTTAAGGTCACCTCAACACATAAGACCTAATTACAAAATTACATCACACGATACATAAATCCATAATCAGACCAATACAATGTTAGCAAGGACATACCATGGACCCAAATCAAATCCTCGAACATGCAACACCACCAAATAATTTGCCCATATCATCCGCAACAAGCTACACCGCCGAATATGTCACATAACACAAAGAATACCACTGGACCAATAAAATCTTCAATAACATGCACCGCGATTAATGCACACCACCAAAAATCATAGCACACGATCAGAGAACATCAACAAGCAATGTGAATTCCATCACAATCACCGCAACAACTCGGATAACAAGATTCATCATTATTCCTTCACTGGAGCTCAAGAACACCAACTGACAAATTGAAAGATATGCTTGCAAAGTTCCAAATTATGAACCATCTAATTGAGGACACACATGAACATCCCAAACTCCAAAATCCACAACTCAAGATATAACCATTCTAGAGCAATATGGATCAAATAATACAACTCTGCAATACATAACCAACAAAAAAGCCAACCATCAAACCAGATCACATAATTCGACCAAATATCCTCATAGCATCATGAAATTCAAATTGAATCAACTAGAGATAAGTATCTCAAAACCCATTAAACTGCATCAACACATCTGCAACAGATCACCCAAAACAACTCTCTGCAACAAACTAATTCTCTGCAATATAGGAATATGTTGACATCAATGACAACAACACATTCCAACAACTCTAATATCCAACAATGTTCCATATAGGCCATTATATTATTTATCCATATATTCCTAAATGATTAATGCAAACATGTTAAAGGCCATATATAGGTGGCATCCCAATGCTCCTTCCTGGACTATCTAATAGAAAAGAAAATTTGGAACATTTAACATATGCCACTTATTCAATTTGAGTCCAAGAAGTATTTCAAAGAATATTTCACAACTTGTCTAAAGGATATAGGGAATTTAAATGGTCCTCTAAATAATGACATGCACAATGAACACTATCAGAAAAGATGCATAAAAACATAACACATTAAGACATAAATTTAGTATATTTGTTACTTTTATTTATATATGAGAATGAGAGAAAGTATAATGATGTATTTGTATAGAAAAGGATAAGAATGAGAATTCTTATTATCAGAAAGGGGTTCTACAACTTTTGATTTTATTAGGCTACAAAAATTAGAACATTAAATTTGTCGATGGAATGACCAAGAAACTAGGTTGGAATGTTATACATACTAGGTACTCAAGTAGAAAATTTCCACGTCGTGCACACAAAGGGTTTTAGTCTAGTATCTTTCTAATTGTATGTAAAATATTTGGTGAAAATATTTATAACTGAGGTCAACTGGTGATAGTGATGTATGTAAGGATAGGATTCTACCAAATGCAAACTTGTATTATGTAGAAAAAATGTAGTATGAGATGTTGCCATTTATTCAATTATTATCATTCCAAATTGTAGACTTTTATGGAGCTAATTCATGTGGCATGGGTCTTACTAGGTGTCATGTGCATAACATGTGGATAATCATGTTCTATGTGTCAAAAATGTATAGTCCAATACAAAGTTGAAAACACAAAGCATGGGCATAGTATGTGCTTGCAACACACATTGTAGAGGCACATGTGTTAGGAGTGTAAACTATCTAAAGGATGAAATAACTAGTACTTGAGGTGCTAGTGAAAGTCTTAAATCATGCATGTAGAGAACTCCCAATATGACACAACTTTGAGATTTGTGCATAGTTGCACGAGATTACACTATATGTTTGTTGAGTGGAAAAATTTGAGTTGTGTCAACTTGTATGGTTTGCATGTGGTTGTGCAAAACTACTATATGTTTATCTAAGAATGAGGCATCTTGACATTATATAAGAATGTAAAGGGATAATGCATGAGATGCAATGCAATATTGTTTTTAACCAATATGCAAGACTATAGTTTAATCAACCACCCTAACATGATCATCGACTCAGTATGCCTCTAATTATGTATGTTGCACATAGTGTAAGCAACACATGAGTTGACAAACTAAAATTACCTATACCTTTAGTAATCAACTTGTCCATGTAATCATCAAACATATTGACCTAAAACTGCCTCTTTACTCCGCACTTTGCAATGAGCAATTTTTTTCAAACTATTGAAACCACCATAATGACTAATCACCAAAACATTTGGGTGGTTGTAAGGGAATAATGACAACATCATTACTACTTGGACTCCTTGTGAAGGCCCAAAAAGGAAAGCTAAAACTACACTCTAAAACAACAAACTCGAAGTAAACCAGTAAAACTATTACTAAAATCAAAACCACCTCTTAAACAATAAACCTAACTCTTAAAAAAAATTGATTGAAAATGAGAGTGTTCCTTATCCTCTTACAAAACCTCAACTTCCTTTTTAACCCCTTGAACTCTTAACTACTAGATAACCACATTACTCAATAATTCTAAAAGCACAAACATTAAGTATAATACAATTGTATTTATTAAAAAATAAAGTATGAATTTTAACTAAAAAAATACCCATTACTAACGAATTATATGTCTATCCAAAGATCAAAATAAGCTTTTGACTATACCTTTTCTATACGTATTTACTAAATAGAAAAAAGATACACTCAATCGCGACATCATGATCCCTAATTAGACAAAACTTAAAACCTAAAAGCTCACTTAATAGATCTCAAAGTTGTCAAAACCTTGAAAATGAACAAAACCTAAAAAAATATGACATCTTGAAAAGAAGGGTGTCTTCGTTTCAAAAATCAACATCTACATCTTAATATCTGCCTTCTGCCCAATCGTACTTAGACACTTTTAGGGTTTTGGTATGAGCGTCCTTCTCTATTAGTCTTGTCACACCTATGAATTCCCACATAAAAACCTCCTAATAGAAAAACTTACATCGAAAATCTGTAAACAATCTATCCGTTATAATCAACTCTACCACACAACAAATTCAATGTTAACAATGTCTTTTTCAAAGTGATCAAACTCTACCAGCAAAAGAACGCAATGTTCCTGGGTGCTGCTGGTCGTATTGAAATAAGCAGGAAAACTCATCATTTTATTGCTTATAGTCTTCCACTAATCGCCTTTTTTTTACACTCATTTTGCATGCAAATTTTCAAATTTCTTACGTCTGTTCTCATTGATCATTTGTCAAGAAGATGTGGAGAGACTTTAAGCCACCTTTGAACTCCTCTGAGGTCAATCACCATGTTTTCTAACAATAGGAACTAGGGTTTAAAGTTACCAGCACTTTGGAACATAATTTTGCAATGCTCATTAAATATTCATATTTATGGATTCAACCCAAATCAATATTTATGACAAAATAATATATGAAACCTAAAATTTCAAAATTCTAAGTTATATCTAAACTACACCTAATCTAATGAATCTAATGAAAAAAGTTTAAAAGAAAGGTGAGTAAGAAAGTAGTAAGATAAATGAGTACATTAAACTTTTCGTTCAAAAATCATTTGGTGAGTGGATAAATATGAGTTGTAATCACTCCTCTACTTGGCCCAATAACTTGCAAGAGCTCTGGAGAAAGATGCATCTTCTAAGGATCTATGAGATGTGAAAGGTACAACCAACAACCACCCTATATTAGGTTTAGATTGTAGGTATAATACACATAGTCATTATATAAAATGAATACATCATTTTGGGACCACACCAAGATGTTTAGGTTGATCACATAAAAAGATTCACTCTTAATAAACCCCTAATATTATGGAAAATCTTTCATATTCATCTCAGACTAATAAAATAAATGCTCAAAGTACAAGATAGTGAAACTCGTTGATTGTAAAACCCAAAAAATGGAGGAGAGAAATAAAATTGGATGAAGCTGAAATATGAAATAGTGGCATTGGTTTCCAAAACCTCGAGAGGTTATGTTTTTATATATATACATTGGTAGAAAATACTTTTAAAAACTCCCTTAAGTAAACCATATAAGACAAAATTTACAAAAGAAGATGAAGATTCGCATGAGTCCTATTTTTAAATTACAATATCTCATTAATGTTAAGAATATTTTGATGTGTATTTTAATTGCATACTTCCTTTTGCAAGTCGTTATCCTTATGAGCTTCTTTCTCAAACTCTTGATCTTCTCTATATTACTCAAACCAACTCTTGATCTAGGCCATCAGAATTCACAAGTCTAACATCTTCTATAATGAAAAATTAAAATATTTATGAGGAACTTTCTTATATGCATTACATTTCCTTAAAAAATATTCACAAGGTAATCTTAACCCCATGAGTCAACTAATTATTGTAGCATTAAATCCAAGCTCCTTTGATGGATAATCTTTTATAAATTCCTCATATTGCCTACTTGTTAGTAAGATAAAGCAAATAATTGAGTAGCGTTCACTCGCTGCAAAAAGGATTACACCAACTCCCAAGATAAAAGAATAGGATCACATAAAGATAATGGGTATAAAAATAAGATAAAACCTTTTTTGTGAAAAAATAGAATCACATAGATATAATGGGTTTAAAATAAGATACAATCATTTGTGAAATAATAGAATCACATATTTATAAGGGTTATTGTTTGCAAGAAATCTAAGGGATATAAGCTAAAGTTGTGTACCCAAAGGAATTATGCAATTGTAGTCTCTCTGAAGCAGGATAATCCTCAGTCTATGAGCAATCTTGCATCAACCAAAAATATTTCCTTTCAATTTAGTTCTTGCTCAGTTCAGTGTGCAGTTTTCTATGTTCTTACCGGTAGTTGTTTGCTTTTCATTGCAAATCCTATTTTCAGTTTCTAGGTTGGTTCATGTGCTTAATTCCATATTTTCAGTCCTTTTGGACTCTTTTCCGGTTAGTTGTCGCTCTCAGTTGACTGTTTCTGGGTTCTGGGACAGTTCTTGTGCTTACCGGTTAACTTTCCTTCATTACCAGAGCAGTTCTTGGCGTGTGGATCTTTTTGGGGTCCTGTCCGATGTTCTTAGGTGTGTGACCGACCTTCCTACTGATCTGATCTTCTTGGTTGTTATTTTTCAGAAGGATTTCTTTCACTCTGAGGCCTGACCTAGTTGCATGTTTCATTTCCCTACATTGGTAGATTTATTTTTTTGTGGCTGACCCAGATATGTTCCAGAGGGTATATATATGGCATAATGTAATCATTTATAGGACAGAGGAAATAGAAATCAGAATAAGGATTAAGATTGGTGATTAGTGATCTGGTTGATTCTGAGAGTCTCAGTTGGATTGTACTTGGCTTGTAGCCTGCATGTAACCGGTTAACTACTGAATGTTCTATGATGATAACCGGTTGGTTGTCGAAGATTGTAAGACAATAATATGATCTGTTTCTGTAATCTTGCTATGTTTTCTTATTGATTTCATTATGTTTTTCTTGCTGCATAAGCCAATCAATTCTCTTTTGAGGGTTTCAACGGTTATGGATGCATCAATTGGTATCAGAGTTGGTTAAGAATTGGTTGGTGGAAGAGTTGTTTGCAAACCTTGAGGCATTCCTTTGGGTGGACAGATCGCCGATTAGAGGCAAGCTGCGCGTGTGTTCAATATATCACCGAGGAGAGGCAATTGAAACCGGTAGTCAAATCGCCGAGTTGAGGCAGTTCATCGGATTGGAAGAGGAGATGCCGCCTAAAAGGACAAACCCCCGAAGCGTAGAGCAGATGATGGAGGACTTTAAGAATGAAGTGAGGAATGAAATCCAGAATGCATTGGTTGGTTTGCAGAGGAACCCTGAATCTGAGCATGAATATGAGGAAGCTGGTGAAGATCTTGAAGAGGAAGAGACAAGTGAGTAAAGTTCATAAAGTGGAAGTTTCAAACTTTTCTGAAACGTTGAACCCGGAGGATCTAATTGATTGGATCAAAGAGTTGGAGGATTACTTTGAGTTTGAGGATGTTAAGGACATGTAGAGAGTTTGATTGGCACAAACTAAGTTAAAAGGGCATGTTGGCAATTGACACTCATCGGATTCATTTTGTTGTCATTGATGCCAACAAGATTAGATGGAAGTCATATACTGGCATTAGGAGGCATATACCGACAGACACCAACTTTGGATCATTCAGGGCTACACTAACATCGACATCGACATCAGCACTGGCATCAGTACTTGAAGGAAGCCAACATCAAGGGAGATTTATTTAGTACATCATTTTGTAATTATTGTCGAGGCCGACATTGAATATCTTTTGTAATGCATAGGAAGATGAAATAAGGCATATTGTTTGTAATGGGCATATAGGTCAATCTGCTAGGTCATTTTGACATAGGCGATAAGGATATGACATAGGATGCGACATAGGAGAATATAGCAGAACTCAGTAATGTGAAGTATATGTATGTAGATCATTTGTATGCAGGTGTTATATCATGCAATGATCTATAGATAGCTTGGAAAGCATTCTTGGAGGAGAAGAGATACCGGTAGTAGTGTTCAAGGTTTATGAACCGGTACAGAGCAGAGCTAGAACCAGAACTATATTTGGCATACTAGATGCATTTTTGAGTTCAATTTTATTGTTTTAATTCAGCAAGAAGCTTGTAGTCAATGAGACTCTTTAGTGATGAGAAGTATGGTCTAGGCAGTGTGCCTTCCTGCATGTGCAGTCCCCCGTTATATGTAATATCCTTTCATATGGCCAATAAACTGATATTGTGGGTCACAAATCCCACCATGGTTTTTCCTCTTTGAGGTTTTCCACATACAAATTATGTGTGTTATGGTGTTCATTTATGTGGATGGTTTATTTTATTCAAGTTATATATTTATTTGTTTACCGTTTTATATGTGTATGGTATAAAAGGATAAAATCTTGTGTTACCAACAGAACACTGATCCCCCCCCTCTCAGTGTTCTTGGATCCCAACAATTGGTATCAGAGACTGGTACCTCGGAATAAGTTTAACAGCTTAAGGAAGATCTTGAAACTGAAATCTTTGAACATGGCTATGGAGAAACAACTTGAGATGGCTCTTGAGGATTATGATGTTGAAAGGATGAAGAACTTGAAACTTGAAGAAGAATTGAATTCTGCAAATGAGTTCATTCTTATCCTGCAAGAAAGGTTATCATCAGCTCAAGCCAAGAGAAAAAGAACTTTTGCAAAACCTAGATGACGAGGAGAAGAATGCACTTAAGGAACAATGTCAGAAACTAAGTCAAGCAAACATGCTCATGAGGAATGAAATGCAATATCTGACTATGAGGTTATCAAAAGATATTGAGGACAGAAAGAAGAAGATAATCTTGTTATATCTCTGAAGAACAAATTTGATGAATGTGGCATATTGACTCATGAGAATAATCTATTGAGAATTGATTTGGCACACTCCTGGAACAATGAACAAGAACTTGAAAGACATATAACTACTCTAAGAGATGATCTGACTACTGCAAGTGATTTTAAAGAAAAAATCAGGATTAGTGCTACACAGCTGGATGACTTATTGAAAAGACAAAGATAGATTGATGATTCTAGAGGACTTGGATTTGTACAAGGTGAAAGCTATGGTACTGCAAATGAAAATCAGACAATCGGTATGCAGAACTCATCAGAACAAAGGAAACCGATAAGGCAATCTAATGCTTATAAATTCAATGGTAGATGTTTTGTTTGCAATAAATTTGGGCATATGGCTAAACAATGTAGAAATAAAGCAAATCAAAACTAAAATTTTGTTCCCGGTCAATGCATAAATTGCAAGTATGGTCAAATATCATAAGATTGTGGAATGAATGTTAAATGTCATGCATGTGGAAAGTTTGGACATTTTTCTAATCACTGTAGGTCAAGGAATGACACTGGATTTGTCAAAGAAATTCAGAAGAAGAATGTTACATGTTATGCATGCAACAAAATAGGTCATATTTCTAAATACTGCATAAGCAAGACTCAACCGGTTAGCAATGATAAAGATAATGAGAAAGGAAAGTAGAAGGTAGATGAAATACAACAAGATCACAACAAGAGATGGGTTAGAAAATCTGAAGAACCAAGTCGAGATGGATCTACATCGGTAACTCCACCGGTAGAACAGGGTTTTCCTCCACCGACAATAAATTCCACCGGTAAGTGAGGCATAAGCCTTAAGGGTTGGCAAAGTCATTGCAAAATCCCGCGTATGACCCCAGAGGAGATCTAAGGAGATCTAGAAGAGATTTGGAGAGTTGTGTTCATCATTGATGAAGGTTCACCCGACACAAGACTATGAAACCAGCATCCATAGGGTTGTTGGTGAAACATTTATTACAGAGAAAGATTAGGGTTTTATTCGCTGATAAAAGGGGTAAGTGAATTTATTTTCACTCATCGAGCATTCAAACATTTAGAGCGAAGAAAAGGCGAATTAAGAGCAAGCACTAATACATTTGGCCTAAATTTTTGATGGTGGTTTCTGACGGAGAAGGTATATTGTGATCAAATTTGATTTTTTTTTGAAAAAATGCTCAATTTCATCGGAATTCCGATGATAATGCAACATTTGGTTTCGACGAAGAAGGAATTAGCAATGACATTTGGGCTTTTTTACAAAAAGTGCCCGTGTTCGTCAAAATTCCGACGATCACGTACATTACTTAAAAAAAAGAAGAAAAGACCAAGTCATTTCATAAATCCCGCATCTTTGTCCCGTCGACCTCTACCATTACAAAATCCTGCCTCTTCGTCCCACCTCTACCATTACAAAATCCCGCCTCTGCAGGGAACCAACCATGAAATGAAGTGGTGTTGCAGGAGCAGCTATACCAAGATACCAGGCGACAGGAAACTTTCCAGCTTCATGGTAGGAATTTTGTTATGTTTTTGTGTTTGCCATCTATTTAGGGGCATTTTCAAGTTTGGGCATTATTTAATTTAATAAGGGCATGTTTTGGGCCCATTTGTAAGCCGTTTGGCATTTTGTTAGGGGTGTATGGGTTTGGGATTTAAATAGCAAGGCTTTCTATAGTTCCCAACCCACAGTGGGATCAGACACTTCTTATTCCCACCCCGGCTCACCCAATCCATTGCTTTCCCGCTTGCCCGACCCAGATCGTAGCATTTCGGGAAGGGATCGATTGTAGCCCCATCCCCTCCCTTGTGTTTGCTACTCATTGCTAGCAACCCTTCCCACCTCCCTTTCTTTCCCCCCATCTCTAATCAGTGGGCACGGAGGGGAGTTGATGTCGTTGATTAAGCCATTGATCCGGCACTAGCATATCCCGTCTGGAACCACCTAACAAGTAGCAGATTCATGTCCATACCTGGCCAAGAGACTAAATCCTTGTTTATGAGTATATAATGTTTAAACCAACATTAGAAAACTGTTTCCTGATCTGGTGTTTGCAGAATAGTTAAGTAACTATTTGTTTTTTGCTTCTTATTCCCTCCAAATCAATTGGGGACGTGGGTTGGAGGAATTGAATAGTTGAGTAAATATGCCTCCTGCTCACATGTCTACCATGTGAAGTGGCCTAAACGTGGTGGAGAGCAGGCAGTAAGAATGTACATTATCATTCTCATGGTCATTTGTAGGAATTGGCCATGGGTAGAAGAAGCACGCACGTGGTAGGGTAGCATCTCTATGTGCTTGCCGTGAGAGTGCGTATGAACGGGAGTTGTGTGGGAATGAGTTCGAGATTGGAGATTGAAGTTTGATAGATTGCAGAGTTATTGTGTCAGTCTGAATTTTCTGCTCAACAACACCATGTCATCCCAGTAGGTTCCCCTATTCATTTTCCCTCACATCTCATTGTGTGTTTCAGTCCTCTTGAAGCCTCCCCATCAAGTGGTTCCTCCCATGCCGATTCCAGTGAAAGAATCCAGATCGATTACGCACTCAAGAAGTCGCGGGTGGGGGTCTAGTAAGTCGAGAAGTTATTGTTGGGCCATCCCCCGATGAACACGAAGGAGGGAGGCGGACATAGGTTCCCTGTGGGTTTAATCACTGCAGGATGTAGGAATGGTTTAATCGCTGCAGGAAAAAGGTAGGGTATAATCAACAAATTGATTGTTATACATATTCAAATATTTAGATTCAAAGTTTATTATAGATTTATCAGATTAATTGCCAATAGCAGAGATGGTGAGAGGTTTCTGTAATATGATATGATCGATTTAAAGAATAATTTCTTACAAGACCTAAACCGTTGAATAATCCTACAATCATGTATTAATTAAACACTGCATTTTAAATAATGAACAATATAGTTAGCTTGAAACATATTAACACTACTTTCCATATTTAAAATATATCCTAATTAAGGAGAGGGTTTACCTAAACGTGCATGATCGAGTGCCATTATGTAAACTATATCCTAATTATGGATGTTGGTATATATGGTTGTGACAGAAAATCCCTGTTGCAGAACCGTGAGAGCACTGTGTAGTGATCGAGTGCTATTTTTTGTTGGTGTTTTGGAAGGGAGCATAAGTGTATCGTTAGGAAGGTGGTATAAAATGGAAGCTGAGAGTTATAAGGTTATGAGGTGTGAGCTAGGATAAGATAGGGAGGTAAGTGATGAAGGATGTAATGGTGAAAGAGTAAGTTAGGATATGTTAGGGGTTTGGAAGGTAGGAAAGTGAATGGGGGGAGATAAAAGGATGTGAAGGATGGAATGGGGTTAGGTAGGTGAAGTAAAAGTAAGTGTGTATGAGGTTAAGGTTTAGGATAGGATGTAGGAAAGTGGAGGAGGTTAAGATAGGGGATATGAAAGGTAGATGGAAGGTAATAATGATAGGAAGTGAGGTAAAGGTTATGAGGTGTGGGTTAGAAACTAGGGTGTAGGAAATGGAAGGAAGGGTCATATCACTTTGAGAGTTTTCACCAAGATGAGTAGCCTGAGTATGGACCTCAAATCATACAAGCCATGAGGATCCACTTGTAGTAGAGGAGCATATACTTGCATCTTGGGAGCTTATTAGGAGTTCGCCTTGAATTTGGGAAATACACATAGAGGAGATAGAATATTGATCAATACACATTACCTAGCCTCATCATGCATAAATACAAGAGGTATAGACTATAGCAAGCACATATCATGATCCAAAGGATCATATTCGAGAGTTGCTTCATCTCCAATCCTCTACATTTTTAAGATCCACAAATGGGGTTGAGGATAAGTCTGGGTTACTTAGCTTGGACTTATGCTTTGGGTTGCATCTATATGTGAGAAACTTAAAGGCATAATTTTCAATGCAATTGTTTAGAGGACTTGATTCCACCTTGTGGTACTGGGAGGATAAAATGCACCAACTCACATTGGAAACCCTCTCTAGACACCATTTTGGAGTGCTTCAAAGTGTGTTCTATTTCAAAATATTTTTGATAGAGATGCATAGATGAGTTTCACAATTTACATAATAAGGTTTCATAGTGGCTCAACATGAGAGTTAGTTTTTGGAGTTCTTGTAGTTTGTAGATTACATTCAAGACAAGTTACTTGTCAATTATTTCATTAGGGGTGGAAAGCCCAAAATTTCATTTTTCCTACACATGGCCAATCCAAATGACTTTAGGGTTGCTATGGCAAAGTCTCTTATGGAAAAGGAGGTACATGGGAGGACACAAGAGGCATGAGAGAAGTTTGTAACCAGCTATGGCAAAGTCTCTCATTTTAGGTATGAGAGACTATAGGGCTATCAAGCTAGGCCTTCTATGACTCAACAGCCTTTTAGGGGAGAATCTAGTGTTTTTAGTAATTAGGATCTTCTAATTATGGTGGGGCCTAGCCAACATAGGGTTATATGAGAGGCACATGTTATGTATATGTTAGTATCAGATAGAGAGTGCACACAAGGCTTTAGAGTAGGTGGACACCATCCTAGGATGTCAAAGTAGATAGTTGATATGTGGGTCTTTACCCTCCCAACCACTCAACATATACCACCATGGGTCTTTACCCTCCCAAACACACAAAGGTCAAAGGAAGATTCACTGCTGCAACACTCACTTTTTGTGACAGTCTCAAGCACTTAGGACAGTCACTCCTTTCGTGGCCATTCTTCTTCACACAACACTCTCTAACATTAATTATGATGATAGTGTACCTCCTTAAACCTTCCACCAACACCTAACTCAATACCAAACTCTTTCCCAATCTCGCTAATGGACTAATTAATTCAACTCACTGTGAAATTGTGACGATCAATGCAAGGTTTAGGACAGTAGTAATTAGGATCTTCTAATTATTGTGGGACCTAGCCAACATAGGGTTATATGAGAGGCACATGTTATGTATATGTTAGTATCAGATAGAGAGTGCCCACAAGGCTTTAGAGTAGGTGGACACCATCCTAGGATGTCAAAGTATATAGTTGATATGTGGGTATTTACCCTCCCAACCACTCAACATATACCACCATGGGTCTTTACCCTCCCAAACACACAAAGGTCAAAGGAAGATTCACTGCTGCAACACTCACTTTTTGTGACAGTCTCAAGCACTTAGGACAGTCACTCCTTTCATGGCCATTCTTCTTCACACAACACTCTCTAACATTAATTATGATGATAGTGTACCTCCTTAAACCTTCCACCAACACCTAACTCAATACCAAACTCTTTCCCAATCTCGCTAATGGACTAATTAATTCAACTCACTGTGAAATTGTGACGATCAATGCAAGGTTTAGGACAGTAGTAATTAGGATCTTCTAATTATTGTGGGGCCTAGCCAACATAGGGTTATATGAGACAGGGGTAAGTTCAATAGTGATTTCTCCTTCAATTCTTGATGAATGCTTCATTGCCTGTTCACTTGGAATTGAATTGATTTTATAATTAAGAGATCACTTGAATTGTAGGTAAACCCCTTCAAATGATAGGGTAGGCTTCCTTTTATACTTAATATATATCTTGAAAGCATTTTATCCTGATGGCTTTAAATTAAAGTAAATTCTCTTCTATCTAGTACTGGTGGATCAGAGGTTGCATTGCATCGACCTGACCTGCCACCTATTGAGGGAATAGAGGTATTGTGTTGCATTCCATTGCATAGGTTGTTTGACATGTTTGGAAAATATGGAAGTATAGACAAAGGGCGTGAACTGTTTGGTCAGATGCCTCAAAGAAATGTGGTCTAATGAAATGCTATGATTGCAGGATATGCACAAACAATGTTTGTTGAAATGGATTTACAAAATTCCAACGAAATCTGATCAGTGGGTATAAAGTCAGACCCTACAATGGCCAGTAGCCTTTACCCTCTACAACCTTTGCCAACATTCTTCTAGTCTATGCGAAAATGAGAGCTTGACAACATTCTTTCACTTTTAGCCAGCTAAATTTTTCAAGAATTTTATCTCTAGATTTAGTATTTCTTTTCTTGCATGTATCTATTAATTTTGAGATAACAGATCTTGCCTTCATGAATTGATCCTAGTTTATCCCTTTAACCTTGATTAATTTATTTAGAGTGTTTAGTTCCATTTTAATCCTTTCTTTTACAATTAAATATTATTGACAAATTGTATTATTGTTCCAAATTTTGTGGATATTTAGGACTACAAAATTTTTACTAGAGCACGCATCTTGGTACTTCTTACTTTTAGAAGCTCACTCCTCTAGTGTTTGATAAGATAGATATGAATGATTGACCTTAAACTACATGTTTTTAAAGATGAAGGTGCATTCGGGGTTTAGATGATCTTCCATGACCAAGTCAAAGGAAAGTGATATAAACCTATTTTAAAAATTATATTATCATTATACTCAAGCCATTTGGAAAATATAAAAAAATATATCCAATCTCTTAACTATTTTTCTCAAACCTAGCATTTTGTTTGCCCATGTGAGTGCTCCATTCCTAGAACTAATAAATAAAGAGTGTATTCATGTAGATAAATGAATTAAAATCAATTTGTGATAGTAAACATTCACATAGCATGTATAATCAATTTATTTATGATGGACTTTTAAATGTAATAAATTATCTCCTATAGTTATCTCCTAAAGGTGGGGCAATTAGGTCCATATATGATGAAAACCAAAATAAATAGTTTGAAGATAATATTAGTTACCTAAAGGATATTCCACTTGATTATTTGGTATATCATAACTATTTTGACAAATTTTTGAAACCATTAGAGGTACCTTTTGCTTCTGTAGATGAGGCATTCATTCATGTTGAAGTTGTGATGGCATATTTGCCTCTTTATAGACAACAAATTATCCATATGAATTATCATATATACTTGTAACCTCCATCCCAAACCACCTATTTCACTCTTCTTCCTTTGTGCACCTCTTTTATTCTTCCATTACCTCTTTACTTACCTAAATTCAATCCAAAACATAGTGTATATAACATCAAAAAAATTCCATATTTGATTAATATTATCCACAACATATCGAAAAGACAAATACCACACTTACTGTGTCATCAACCAAAAATAATTTACTTACATATTCAAAGAGTTCAATAATGGAGAAACATCCATGCGGTTCTCTACACATGTCCTCAAAGGTTCAAGAAATACTTATCCTCTATTGGTCCAAACTTTAAATCACTTTCCATGCATGAAAATAATTGCAACCACACACAATTTCCCACCCAATAGATTCTCTCAAACTAGTTTACTATCTTAACATAGGGTCAAGGAAAAGTGGGCCAAAATAGGAATCCAAGTGTCTTAAAAGCCTTCAAGACCATAGTGGTGAGGATTGAATTTCTTTCTTTAGTGGTATCTTTCTCTAGATTAATTAGTTGGGGATTCTATTAGGACCTTTTCCTAATTAAAAAAAAAATATAAAGATTACATCCCTAAATATTGCATTCATAATAGAATAAATTTCTGCAATATTGAGACTAAATTCATAATAGATTTATAGTGATGAATAAAGAAATATTTAAGATTCTCAAAAAATTGATGTTTTCTTTCTCCCAACCGTCATTGGATATTGGGTGATCTTTGAGGCATTATGTCAAACAGTTCATGTGCCTTATCTAAGCTTACACATTTTGCATGCATGTGTACCTGGGCAGTTGCACTACAACATCTATACTCACTAATCACATTTGGTTGGAAGTTTCTAAATCCATTTCAAACACATTTTGTGCATATCCTACAATCATAGCATTCCATTAGATCACATTTCTTTGATGCATCTGACCAAACAGTTCATGTGCTTTCATGTCTATTCTTCCACATTTTCCAAACATGTCAAACAAAGCATTTCCAACCGTAAGTATTTGATATTAATTGCCCTTACCTTCTGCTTTGATGGAAGCCCATACTCTATTCCAAAGCTCCCATTTTGGCATAAGTAGAGAGTACGTTGGCAAATAAAACTGATCAAAATGGAAATCTATTTGTTGCATTGACTGCATTGTGAGGACGCTTATGTTTTTCATCGATAGCATAAAGCAGGAAAGGACATGAGAATATCTCCTCGGGGAGGTATTCTATGACAGCTATGAGGTAGATGAGAGTTTCTTATGCCATTTGCTTTGTTCTATGTACTCAAACGTGGGAGCACTGTTTGAATTCAAATGCTAATGGCGATTGTCTTTTTAATGGAAACGGACGGGAAGGGACGTCAAGGGAAGGAATGGGCCCACAACACACCTAAGCAGTCAAAGCTTAGTGTGTGTTGTTTAAGGATGGCCCCTTAAGACATCATAATTGATTGGCTGTTCACTCCTAAGACATTCAAAAGTCTTTAATGGCTTCATTGAGTCCTTTGGTCTTCCAAATGCACTTGCACCAACTTGAGTTCTCCTTCAATGCTTGATTTCCTATTCACTTGGAATTGAATTGATTTTATAATTAAGAAATCACTTGAATTGTAGGTAGATCCCTTCAAATGATAGGGTAGGCTTCCTTTTATACCTAATATATGTCTTGAAAGCATTTTATCTTGATGGTTTTAAATTAAAGTACTTTCTCTTCTATCTGGCATTGGTGGAGCAGAGGTTGCATTGCATCGTCCTAGGATACATATTTCGGTAGATACAACACAAGTTAAATGTATCCCAAATCGATGCAAAGAAACCTCTACTCTAGAGATCACCAGAAAATAGAGAAAGAACTTTAATTTAATGCCATCAGCATAAAAGTCTTTAAACAAGACAGATAAATGGTATGCAACTGTATCTATTTAGAATGCATTACCCAAACACTGCAATCGATCAGTCACCTTTGAAAGGAAAGTGGTATGATGAAATATTTAGGCATAAAATTTATGAAATGCACTCCATACTACTGCTGCATAATATTTTGGTCGATGATATTTTTAAAATAGTAAAGGAAGGTGTATGGAACAACCGAATAATATTCATTATAAACAATGAATATTTTAAGATCCTTTTATGATGTGTAAGTTGAGAATATTTTATGAAAGGTCCCTAAATGAATCCACTTTAAACTGATTTTAGTAATGACTATCGGATGGAGACAAAATGAATGCTTTTTGGATTAGGATGGTACACATAATCTACTATCAAAAGGTTTCTTTGGAAAGTATATGATTCAAAACTAAGGAAATGCAATTATTTACAAGTTTTAACCTTCTTAGATGCAAAATCCCTTATTTAGCCTCTCACAAACCCTTAAAGTAGGGTTTCTCATATACCCTTCTTCCAAACACTATACCATCCAAATGATGATGGATTCACCTTTCATTTGAAATGATGGGTTTGTAATGGTAATTTAATGTTCTTTCATATTTTTGTATATATTCTTTATAATAGCCTATTATATTGATTTGTTCTATTATGGATAATGGTGTGGGTCAGACGGCTTTGCTGTCGGTGCATGAAAGCATTGAATGAGTTCTAATTTTAAAAATTATATTAAACATTTTTAATTTATTTGATTCAGTGTTATTTGCAAAAAATGATTATCAATGATGTTTCCTTTCTCCAAGAATTGTCTAGGATCTTTCCGTCAGATAATATGTAACATCGAATGACTAAATCTTTTCATTACAAATGCTTATTTTATTTAATTATTATCTGAGCATGAATTCAAATTTATATCTATACAGAAGAAGAACATACAAGATGAAGAGTCATGTGCAAGCAAATTTCGTAAAAGAAAGCAAGCAGGCATTATCTTGAATGACATGGAAACAAGCTCATCAGCTGCCTAGAACAGAGCAATTGGAGAAAAGAAGAGGAAAGTGTTAAACGGTGATAAATAGATAGAGAGTATGCAATACAAACAAACAATATATGGAGTGTTTGATGTGATGTCTCTAATTTATGTCTGGAGGGACTAACTGGTTTTGGAGTTCCTACAAAACCTATTGGGCCACGCTTGGAGGAAATTAATGTGTTCATGCAAGGTGAACCTTTTTTCTATTATGAGAATGATTCTTTTGCACTTGAGGATATTTGGAAGTCAATATCCAAAAATTTCTATAGTGTGGAACCAGAGTTGGCGGACTCGAAGTAATTTTCAGCTTTCAGAAGACCAAGAGGTTATGTACATAATCTCCCAATAGAAGGGCGATTTCAAGAATTACCTCTCCCCCCCATGACTATTCAGGAATCACCTCCTTAGACAAAGGACTATTGGCCTCCATGGGATCAAAGAAAAAAATTGAAGCATAGACTCTAGATGATGTGGTGGTGTCCTTCGTGAAGAACTCTGCACTATAATTGAAAATTCACGAGGGAAACTGCAAGATAGTGAAGAGAAATACAATCTTGAAAAGTGGGAAGAATGGATCTTAGTTTGGGTGGGGCCAAGTCAGGTGGCTCCTCTAGAGGTTGACGAGATAGAAATCATATTAGGATTTGAAAAAGATCACACTTGTGGAACTTCGTGTGCGGGTGATGAATTGCGGTGTTTGGTTAATGCATTCCAAATAGATATAGTTGCATTCCAAATGGGTAATGTATTGATTAAAGACTTTTATCTTGATGGCATGCAACTGTATCTATTTGGAATGCATTACCCAAACACCACAATCGATCACTCGCACACGAAGTTCCACGAGTGTGATCTTTTTCAAATCCTAATATGATTTCTATCTCGTCAACCTCTATAGGAGCCACCTGACTTGGCCCCACCCAAACCAAGATCTATTCTTCCCACTTTTCAAGATTGTATTTCTCTTCACTATCTTGCAGTTTCCCTCGTGAATTTTCAATTATAGTGCAGAGTTCTTCACGAAGGACACCACCACATCGTCTAGAGTCTATGCTTCAATTTTTTTCTTTGATCCCATGGAGGCCAATAGTCCTTTGTTTGAGGAAGTGCTTCCTGAATAGTCATGGGGGGGAGAGATAATGCTTGGAATCGCCCTTCTATTGGGATATTGTGTACATAACCTCTTGGTCTTCTGAAAGTTGAAAATTACTTCGAGTCCGCCAACTCTGGTTCCACACTATAGAAATTTTTGGATATTCTTCCAAATATCCTTCGGTGCAAAAGCATCATTCTCATAATAGAAAAAAGGTGCTCCTTGCATGAACACATTGATTTCCTCCAAAGCGTGGCCCAATATGTTTCATAGGAACTCCAAAACCAGTTAGTCCCTCCGGACATAAATTAGAGACGTCACATCAGACACTCCAGACATTGTTTTTTTGTATTGCATACTCTTTATCTATTTATCACCCTTTACCACTTTCCTCTTCTTTTCTCCAATTGCTCTCTTCTAGGCAGCTGATGAGCTTGTTTCCATGCCATTCAAGATAATGCTTGCTTGCTTTCTTTTATGAAATTTGCTTGCACATGACTCTTCAGCTTGTATTTTCTGCTTCCGTACAGATATAAATTTTAATTCATGCTTAGATAATAATTAAATAAAATAAGCATTTGTACAGAAAAGATTTAGTCATTCGATGTTACATATTATCTGACGAAAAGATCCTAGACAATTCTTGGAGAAAGAAAACATCATTGATAATCATTTTTTGCAAATAACACCGAATCAAATAAATAATAAATGTTTAATGCAATTTTTAAAAATAGAACTCATTCAATGCTTTCATTCACCGACGACAAAGCCATTTGACCCACATCATCTCTTGCCATTGGAATTCTGACGAAAACTAATGAAACGTTCAACAAGGATGTTGTATATCCGACATCACTTCCATGTCAGATGGTCATCGAGGAGAAGTCATAACATCCGTCGGAAATCCGACGGAAATCCACCGATATTTGTGGTCAGGGGTGCAAATATAGCCATTGTCGGAGGAGTTCATAACAATGTCGGACGACCAACACAAATGGCATCATCAGGAAGCCTAACGATGAGTTTTTGATGGTAAAGTTGGTCGAGAGTTTGAAGTTTGGTCATCGCAAATCCAACAATTAGCTGTCAGAAATTAGGCCCAAATGTACTACTGAAGGAAAGGCATTTTGAAAGGATTTCGAGCAAAAACACTCCATCTTCCACCGACGTTCACTTTCAGGTAATCTTCGAAATGGCATCTGGATCTTCAGCTCCTACTTTCATTGCAAATCCCACCATTGTTGATGTCAAGGATATGTTAAGGCCCGTATTCAAGGAGGTTCCCAAAATTGCTAATAAAGAAGACTCTGCAGGAGCATTTTCTAGTGTTCCTGACGATGTGATGTATGTTGAAGACGTAAGGGCATACATTCACTGCACCCTGGAGTATTTAGGCACAAAGGACATCAAAAGCATGTATCAATCCATGATATTGGGAGACTTAGGAACCATAAAACCGGAATACAAAGCAATTAAGGATTTAGGGTTAATCGGTATTCTGTACATACCAGAATTCAAGGATGAAGTTATCAAATACGTTCTAAGCAGGGTTCACAATGAGTTTATCTAGCTGGATAAGCCTTACATGATAACTAAGGAGGCTATTCAAGCAGTCACCGGCTTACCCAGAGTCGGACAAGAACCTGGCAATTAAATTTCCAACACAAAGGTCAAGAAACTCAATGGTGCAACTCCTGATAGCATATCAATGAGGATTAGCACAATCACTGATACTGATATGAAATTTGCAAGCATGATAATAGGTTATAAGGTAACTCAATCCAACCAATTGAATTATGTTTCTAGTTCATGCATTCATGTTGCATATTAGATGCTGAGGAATAATGCAAAATATGATTTATGTGAATGGATGAGGAGTGAATTGATGTTGAACCTTGGGAAGATCAAGGGAGTCAAGAAAGGAACTTTTAGATATGGAAATTTGATTATATGTTTGATGCTTTACTCCCTGAATGAGCTACCTGGTCTTGGCAAGAAGCGTTGGGATCATGACATACCGGTAGGTATGTAGATCAAGGAAGCAATTACCGGTCTTGGTACCAGTAGAGACGAGAAACTTTGGGGATATTTCAAAACATTCCAAGAAAACATGAGGCAAAGGGAGAGAATATCAAAGATAATTGTGGAGAAGTACTCCACTGATATCTATTTTATGGTGAAAAATGATGAAACTCTTATGGAAACAGTTGAACCTAGGAAAATATGGATTACTGAGCTTGGATATGAGGTAGATGATAACATTTTTGAACTCTATGCAAAAATGCTTCTAGATGCCCCATTGGATGACAAAATAGAGCATTTTGGTACAACAGAAGAGAAGGCCCTTGAAGTCAAAACTAGTTTTAACAGGAAGAGAAGAGAGAATAAAATAGAAAATATGTCTACATATGTACAAGATATAATTCATAAGATAGACACTCAACTGGGTTCTAGATCCAAATCGGCAGCAGAACCGACAATGGCTAGTACTGCAGAAGTGAAAAAGGTTGAAACTTACATTTCCACCATCACTTCTGATTTTGACCCTGAGGACAATGAACCTCTAGCATTCAAAAGGGTACAAAGGAAGAAAGTGGATCAACCACTGGTAGAGCAGAAGAAGGCAAAGCCTAGGAGGAGACTTGTTAGAAAGGCAACTAAACCTACTGTATCACCACCTCCGGCAAGGAAGCCTATAGAAAAGAGGAAACCAGACACATCTACACCGACAACCACAAGCAAAAAGGATAAGGGTGATGACACTGAAATTGGTAAGACTAAAGTGACCTGTGCTGAGCTAATTGATGAAATAACAAAAGATGGAATTTTGAAAACTATATCTATAAGAAAGCCTTAATAGAAATTTTGAAGGAGATACCTCTATCTTTGTATAATAAACTTGATGCTAGAAGACTTGACATTGTCAAGAGGGATAGGGAGATGAAGGAAGTAGCACTTTTGGAAATGTGTGGTTCTATAAGCAATGAGGAAATGAAAAGGTGTATAGATGTTGCAAATAGGATAGTTTTCAATAGTAAACCCCAACAGATAAGCCCGATGATGCACAGAGTAAATGAGGTAATAAATGAGACTAGTAAGGGTTGGACAAAATTGTTCCAAAAGAATCCTGATTTTCTCACATCTCATGAAGAATTTGTTAAAGCTACAACTTCCACCATTCCTGACAAATCAAAAGGGAAAGTTATTTTGGGTAGTTCAAATCCAATTTTGACTACACCAGCAGTAACTATAGACATATAGACACAACCGACAGTAAAGTAGAGTGTACAGTCCATATCGATTGAAATTATTTCTGAGAAAGGAAATGTACAGGATACTGTAAATATTTTGGATAATACTCCACCAGTAGTAATTGACACTGCACCAAGTGGCAAAGCCACTGGTGCAAAAGAGGTTGTAGAGGATAAGGTAGATGAAACTAAATCTATACCGGCAGTTAAAATTGATTCCCCAACAAAGGTTTTGACAATTGACACTTCTCAGGTTGAGAAGAAATCCGTCATTGAGATGAGTCCCACGAAGTTGATGATGATGGCAACTCAGAAACTATTGAAGGAGGGTACTATAGACAAGGGAATAATTGATCAATCAGTTACAGTATTGCACAAATTGACACTTGATTGTCAGATTGAAGATGGAGAAATCCCTTTCGGCAAGCTCAAAACTCTAACAAAGCATATCTCTAACAATTTTCAATCTCTGAGGCAGATTGCAGACCGACAGGATTTAGAAAGATTCACTATAGCTAAAAGAGAAGCCTTTGACTAGATAATAGAAACAGAGAAAAATTAAATTGAGGCCAAAATCATTTTATTGAGAATTGTCTGAAACAAGGTACAAATATCTATAGAGTGTGTTGTAACATAGGAATTCTTATAGCTAATGTAGATAGCAGATTAAAGGAGTTACATGATAAGGTAGCTAGTATTGCTAACTCTTTTGATGGATTAACTACATTGACTACATCTATTGATGGATAAATTTTGTTCTTGGAGAACCAATTTTTTTCTTTTGAGAAGGAGAGAGATAAAGTCATTAGGAGAACAAGAAGTCTTAGAGGATTGGTGAGTCATAGATTGGATTCACTAGGTGTTCATAAGAGAGAGTGCATGGAAACAATTGCTAAACACACACCGATAGATGTCAAAGAGAAGGAAACACTTGCCCACTTACTAAGTGGACTAGCATCCATATCTGACACTTTCAAAATCGGCTGGGATACATGTCTTCAATTGTTGAATAAGGCTTACCCTGAAATTTTGAAGTTGGTTAAGCTTCAGTAAAATTAACAGTATTCATTTATTCTTTCACCAGTCTTTGGCATTGATGCCAAAGAGGGAGTATGTATATATGTGAAAAATATTAGAAAAATTAGACAGGATCACATGGGAAGGATATCAGGATATTAGGAGTATATTGCTCACGGGAGAATAATTCAGTTGAACCGGCAGGGAATCCATTTTTCACATGAGTGTTGCCATCAATGCCAAAGGGGGAGATTGTTGGCAATTGACACTCATCGGATTCATTTTGTTGTCATTGATGGCAACAAGATTAGATGGAAGTCATATACCAGCATTAGGAGGCATATACCGACAGACACCGACTTTGGAGCATTCAGGGCTACATCAGCACCGACACCGACATCGACATCAATACTTGAAGGAAGCCGACATCAATGGAGATTTATTTAGTAAATCATTTTGTAATTATTGTCGAGGCTGACATTGAATATCTTTTGTAATGCATTGTAAGCCGACATAAGGCATATTATTTGTAATGGGTATATAGGTCAATTTGCTAGGTCATTTTGATATAGGTGATAAGGGTATGACATAGGAGAATATAGCATAACTGAGTAATATGAAGTATATATATAGATCATTTGTATGCAAGTGTTATATCATGTAATGATTTGTAGATAGCTTGGAAAACATTCTTGGAGGAGAAGAGATACCAGTAGTAGTATTCAGGGTTTATGAACCGGTACAGAGCAGAGCTAGAACCATAACTCTGTTTGGCATAGCAGATGCATTTTTGAGTTTAATTTTATTGTTTTAATTCAGCAAGAAGCTTGTAGTCAGTGAGACTCTTTAGTGATGAGCAGTATTCTCTAGGCAGTGTGCCTTCCTGCATGTGCAGGCCCCCATTATATGTAATATCCTTTCATATGGCCAGTGAACTGATATTGTGGGTCACAAATCCCACCGTGTTTTTTCCTCTTTGAGGTTTCCCACATATAAATTTTGTGTGTTATGGTGTTCATTTATGTGGATAGTTTATTTGCTTCAAGTTATATATTTATTTGTTTACCAATTTATATGTGTATGGTTATGTGTATGGTATAAAAGGATAAAATCTTGTGTTACCGGTAGAACACTAATTCACACCCCCCTCTCAGTGTTCTTGGATCCCAACAGCCTTATGGTGAAAGGAATTGTAGAAAGATAGAGTGGAGAATGGTGTAATGAAGATCACCCGGTGGAGACATATGGTTGCAATATTGAAGGCCAAGTTCATATCGGGAGACTATGAGTTGGAATTGTTCAAGAAGTTGCAGAACCTGAAACAGAGAAACATGATTGTGAAAGAGTACACTAAGGAATTCTACAAGGTGATGATTAGATCTGGACATAGAGAGATGGATAGAGAAAAGGTGGTGAGGTACATAAATGTACTTGCATTTAATATTCAAGATGAGATGAGTATGTTGAGGGTTTCCACAATTGAAGAAGCTTACCATTATGCTTTGAAGGCTTAGGAGAAGGTGAGAAGAAGATAGTCCAATAACCCTAGAGGGAAGGAGAGATTCAAGGGACATATGAGTATAGAGAAGCAGAATGTTGAAGAAGAATCAAAACCTAAGTGGAATAAAGAACCGAAATAGAAAACAAAGAGGAAAGGCAGTGGTAGTACCGATAGAGAATTTCCCAGCAAATGTTTCAAGTGTGGAGAAACCAAACATAGATTTTATGAATGTAAGCAGGGAATGGCAAGAAGTTGTGTGGCAAATGAGGAATCAGAAGGTGAAGTTACCGAAACTGACTGTACACCAGAGAAAGGAGAATCCCTTATGTTTAGAAGAGTCTCGATGGAGCAGAGCAATGAGGATACCAGATCTACTCAAAGAAAGAGTCTTTTCTAGATTGTGTGCAAATCAGGTGGTAAGTGTTGCAAGGTTATTTTGGATAGTGGAAGTACTAATAATTTGGTATCTAAAGAGATGGTAGTGAATCTTGGGTTGAAGAGGCTTGCGCATCCTTGTCCTTACAAGGTAAGTTGGTTACAAGATGATCAAAAGATAGAATTAAAGGAGCAATGTTTGGTGAATTTCCAATAGGGATGAGGTTTTGTGTGATGTTGTATCTATGAGTGCTTGTCATGTCTTGTTGGGAAGACCTTGGCAATTTGATAGAGGAGATATTTATGACTATAGAAGAAACCTAATCACTATTGAGAAAGATGGGTAGAAGTTTGCATTGACTTATTTGAAGGAGAAAGAGAAGGAAGTGAAGAATTTGAGTCTTGAGAAAAGTTGCAGTATTGAGAAACCAGTTGCAGAGGTAATACCGGAAGGTGAAATGAGTTTGCAGAAGGATCTGATAAATAAGCCCGATGGACAGATAAAACCAGATGAAGTCTTGTGGTAGAAATAAATCTAAGTTGTAGAAGAAAGAGAGCAATCAACAGAGAGAATATGCAGATCTGAAGCAAAGGAAGAGAAATAAAGAGAGTTAGGGGTTAGAGAAGTTGGTTGAGATCCCAAAGGAGATAAAGAAGAGATTGGCAGATAAGGAAGATGTTTGGATCAGAAATGAGCATGGGGTCTTTCTCCCGAATCCTTTCAGATGTTCATGAGTTGCCTCTCATGGAACATCTCTTTCTACCTGGGGTGTCTGATGCAGGAGCATCCTCGATCTATGAGAAATCTTGCATCAACCAAAAATATTTCCTTTCAGTTTAGTTCTTGTTTAGTTTAGTGTGTAGTTTTCTATGTTCTTACTGGTAGTTGCTTTCTTTTCATTACAGATCCTATTTTTGGTTTCTAGGTTGGTTCATGTGCTTAATTCCAGTTTTTCAGTCCTTTTGGATTCTTTTCCGGTTAGTTATTGCTCTCGATTGATTGTTTCTGGGTTCTAGGATAGTTCTTGTGCTTATCAATTAACTTTCCTGCATTGCCGAAGCGGTTCTTGGCATGTGGATCTTTTTGGGGTCTTGTCCGATGTTCTTGGGTGTTTGGCCGACCTTCCTGCTGATCCAATCTTCTTGGTTGTTATTTTTCTGAAGGATTTCTTTCACTCTTAGGCCCGACCTAGTTGCACATTTCACTTCTGACATTGGTAAATGTAATCTTTTGTGGTCGACTGAAATATGTTCTGAAGGGTATATATATGCCACTATGTAATCATTTGTAGAACAGATGAAGTAGAGATAAGAATAAGGATTGATATTGGTGATTAAAGTGATCTGGTTGATTCTGAGAGTCCCGGTTGGATTATAACTCACTTGTAGCTTGCATGTAACCAGTTAACTGCCAGATGTTATATGATTATTGTATGATGATAACTGGTTGGTTGCTAGAGGTTCTAAGACAATAATATGATCTGTTTCTATAATCTTGCTATGTTTTCTTATTGCTTTCATTGTGTTACTCTTGTTGCATAAGCCGGTGAATTCTCTTTTGAGGGTTTCACTGGTTATGGTTGTATCACTTTATCACCTTGGGCTAAGTCCTCTTGAGGTAGTAAGGAAAGTATTTAGGATCCTAACTAAGTAGAAAATTGAATTTTTAATGGTGGAAAAATTGGGGTTAAGGTTAAATTGAGATAATAAAGCCACTAACAAGCCTAATTAATCTAATTACATTAAGGAGGAGAGGAATCTAATAGATCTAGCCTTGACAAATATAGGTTGTGATCAGATTCTAGGCCTCCTAGATGGGGCTCTATCCTCCTTAAATTTAATTGAATTTAAATTATTAAAGATTAGGGCAAGATAGTGAAATATTGAAACAATTTGATAGAAATAGTGAGCTACATTTGTCGTACAGAGACACCAACCTACATATGAGTAGAAGAAGAAGATTTGGATCTATTCCCAAAAGTTCAGCCTAATTTTTTGAGACCAGGGCTCATCAATTTGCCATGATCCTCTGAATTTCTCAAGGTTGAAAGATGAACCTCTTCATCTCTATAAATCCTATTGATCCTCCCAAACACAGCTCTATACCTATTTCTTGCACATAGAAAGAAGGGAGAAATTGTTGGGAATATAGGTTTACCTTAGGTTAAACCCCAAGTTTGGAATCAACCATGAAATTGAATTGAAATGTAAATGAAGTAATGCAGTAAAATACTTTCCTTTTGAGGGAAAGGCTGAAAATGAATGAAACACTAATGATATACCTTTAATGAAGTTTTGTTGTCTCTACCAAGGAATTAGGGTTTCATGTAGATTGCCTTCATAAAATATAAAACATGAATGTCATCTCCAATGCTTGATAAAAAAATGATTGCTTACTCACTTAAATTTGCTAGAGTGTAATTGCTTAATTGATCAATTAGGGTTTTGAATGAGAGGGGTAGACCTCCTTTTATACTTGCTTGTCAATAATTCAATTAAATTTTTGATCTAATTCGACATGGGATCTAATTTCCCACTCATAATGTGCCCATTGAAAGGGGCCATTTTGGGGCCCAATTGAAGAGCCCAAAGCATATACAACCTAGTCTTGATTAGGTCCAAGGCATAGGCTACCATGGTCCTGCGCCATGATCTAGCACCCTAGTCTTGAAATTCAAGATCTAAATCAAGAGGGTTAAACAAGTGAGAAGGTGAAAAGGTGAAATAATTGAAGGATGTGAGTAGAATCGTTACTTCAATCAAACCTTAAAGGATGAAATGCCAAAGTGAGGCCTACGTGAGGACAAAATTGTAAGCAAGTATAATTTAGGACACTACATTTAGCTCCCACTTTAGTGAGAGTATGAGACTAAGCATACTCATGGTAAAGTACAAAGGTCTACATTGAAAACTTTCATCAAGACATCAAAGACACAAGACATGCTAAGCCCTCAGGAACTTTTGGATCTTATTACTTCAATATCAAGATAAAAGGGACATCATAAGAAAGAAGAAATAGAGAGAGAATCATGACTTCCTATCCTCTAGTAAGGTTTTCTCGCATTGAGTCATGAAAAGAAAAATACTAAATTACAAAGCAAAAGGCTCTGTTTGAAAAGTAACTTGAGTATCGAAACATGTCATGGTGTCTGGATAAAGTGTAACATTGAGCAGAGTGTATACACCCATGTTAAAGTGAGTACATATGCCTTACCGGAAGTAATAGCTTTAAGGTAGCATGCATCCAAAATGCAAACATGCTACCATAGTGAGATGCCCCGAAGAAAGGACAAATCAAACGATAATGATCACAAAACATAAAAACACATAAGGGATCCACTAACTTTGGGTTGGTATGCTCTTATGATAGAAATGTATATCATGAATATATATATTGAATTGACCTCATACCCCAAAGGTAGTGGAAGCACAAGCACCATGGAAGAAGGGAACATGTGTATTTTGAGTCAACATGGAAGATACCAAAAGAGATCTCAACGCTTTGCATCATCCCCAAGTAGAAAACACAAGGGACAACAAATAGAAGAATGTCACAACAGATTCAACCTCTTTATTACCTCGCACCAATGGAGTAATAAGGTCCATCTAAAGAGAACCTGACTTAACACATCATAGGGGAAACACATTATGAACAAGCAAGAGAGGAGAGAGAATCTATGACATGAATGAAGATAATCAAGCAAATCATCTATCTCCCAATCTTATTGAACATCGTTTTGTGAAGGTGGATAAGATGCAAGAGGAGCAACTTTGAGCATGGTAGATGGAGCTACTACAAGTTCCAAATAAGGATCGTGCTCTAATGATGAGTCACTTTGTTTGTTATTAGGAGCTAGTATTAATGTTTTTGAAAAATGTTTAGATAAATCAGTATTAACATCAACAAGCTCATACATATCATCAAAATCAACATTATTAGTATGAATAACATCATCATCCATTTCATCATATAGATTAATAAAAATAGGTTAAATAGGTGATTTAGGGTTAGGCGAAGGTTGGACAAATGGGACCAAGTCAACATTTGGTGTCTTTGGGGAGGAAATGGTTTGGGAAGCAAGCTCACAAGCCTTAGCATGACTTCTTCGTTGGCATTCTCTTGAGCGCAATGGTTTATTTTAGCTTTAGCTGAGGGTTGTAAAGGTTGAGGATCAATCAACATGGGTTGTTTTTCTTCCTTTAAAGAAGGAATGGGAGAAGGTCTACTAGGTTGAGAAATAGAAGATTTCAAGTGCTTTCCTTTGTAAGACGTAAAAGGTGGGACTACAACATATATAGGAGGAATAAAAGGTGTGGGAGGGATTTCAGGTCTATCATGAGGAGGTTGAATAAGTCTAGGGTCTTTAGGCTTGCCTCAAGGATAAGATCATCTCACTTTTGCACTTTTGATAAGATAGAAAGAGTGCATCGCTTTGAGGCTTAAGAGGCTCAAGTTGTTTAGGCCAAAAATGATCAAGGGTGAAATTTTCATGCCTTGCCATGGGTTGGTATTTGCTATGATTAATTGTTATCATAGTGCCATTATGAGGGAATTTTAGACATTTATGGATAGTAGAAGGGATTGCCTTCATTGAAGAGAGCCAAGGATGTCCCATCTTCACATGAAATGGATCTGATGTAGGAATGATAGACAAACTCACTTATAAACACTTAGTACCAACATCAATGAAAAGAGTAATAGAACCAATACTAGGGCAATAGAAACCATCATACACCTTGACCATAACATCAAATTTATCATGTGTTACTTGATACAATTGTAAAGTGTAAAGATATTCTCTAGTTATCGCATTCACCATACACACTAGATCAATGATCACTCCTCATGAGAATACATCTTTGATCTTCATAATGCTCTATAGTGGACCATTAGGTACAACAATAGTATTACTAGGATCAAAATTAATGCATAGGTCCTTAGGAGGTGTAGGTTTATCAACAAGATTCACAACATTATTGGACTCAACACCAAGGCCATCGGGAGAATAGGCAAGAGACCCAAAATCAACCACATTAGTAGAATGGGAATGCAAAGGATTAGTGAAGATTTGGATATTTTGACTAGGAAGTGCTACGGATTTGTTTCCTTTGTCAATCACACCAGATATAGATATTGTATTGTTCTCAATGAAGTCTTGAATTTTACTAATAAAGGTATAACACTTCTTAGTATCATGACCAAGTTGACAATGATATTGGCAAAAGGCTTTTAGATCATGGTAGGATGGCAAAGGTTTGGAGGTAACAATTGGCTTGATCTAAGGAATCTTTGTCACAACCCAAAATTAGATTAATAATTTTTATTAGACATTTGCACATGATAACATTTTGATACTTTGATCATATTGTTATTAACAACATTTAATATGTTGATTGAGATGTTAATTTAATGATGATAATGACATTTTTTATATGATGATAATTACATGATGATGATGATTCATATTATTTTTATCATGATGATCTGATGACTTGATTGAGTATGAGATGGATGCAGGGTCGACCGTCGAAAGCGAACAAATAACCGAGGAGGGGTCTCCTAGCTCGTCGAAAATGACTCGTTGAATGGAACTTGTGCATTCACACACACATATAATAATTAAATTAATTAATTAAATAATAAGGTCGATTTACAAACTCAATAATAAATTAATTAAAGCATAAGATTTGAATAAATAAATAATTTAAAATTAAGAGATAAATTCGAATTCAAGGAAAAGTTAAAATATTAAAATTTTCTTGGTGTGTTCTTTTTCAAGGGTTGCCTTTGGGTTCTAGACTTAAGCATTTGGGGATTCCTGATCCCTGGTGCCCTTTTTGTGGTCACCCAGAAACTTTTATGTAGAAGAGCTCAACAATATTGTCCAACTGGATCCATGATTTCTTTCGGCCTTTTCGACCTGAGCCCTTTTCTTGGCATATGGCTCTTCTGAGCGATTCACCTAGAATCCCCTAAAAATTTTCTCAGATATGGCATGCTTTTAGAATGGAGATCCTCTTTACTCTTTGGAAGGATAGAAAAGTAGTTCTTTTTACTCATAGCTCTTTGGATATTCATGTCTCACTTTACGCTAAAGCTTGCATTTGTAATAATGTATTAATGCAGATTCAGGTTCAAGCTGACAAAGTGGATCTCGAGGTGGGCCACTTATAGGAGCTCCTCTAGCACTGGGGAAATGCCCCTTGTGTGGTTGCCAAAGTGCAGTCGAATTCTATATATATTGATCACACTCTGCCCCGTGGCCGCCATCGTGGTCGCAGTTCCTCTGCCCGACGCTTTCACACCCTATGGTCCAAGGCTCCCACCGCTCCTCTAGTGGGAGAGACGATGCATGGAGGCGTCGCTCAACTTCTCCTCCATGTCATGGCTCTTCCTTGGGGTGGCCTTTTGTTGCTCCTATGAATTTGGCTCCTCTTGCTAGTGATGGGTCAAGGTGGCTTTCTGCCACCATCTCTAAGTTTCCCTGCCTGGCTCTGGCGATTTCACCTCCCAGGTTGGAGGAAGGAGAAGAAGAAAAAGCTGCTAAAGATGGGTGGTTCGTGCCAGACCCAACTCCTGACCTCGCTGATGTATGGGGCAAGAAGGATGATCCAGATCCTCCTCCCTCGGTTGCCTCTACTTTGGCTGCTTGAGGAATTTTTTTGATGAATAGCTTTGTTTTTCTACTCTGACCTTTGGCCGTGTGACTCTCGTGGGATGATCTTGTATCCCCTGGCCTTTTTTTGTGAATATGTACTTTAATATTTATACTTAATAGAGAAGTCCTATTCATCAAAAATATCAAAATTTAAACATGTGGGGAATAACACATAAGTTATCTTATGTGAACGTCAGTCAAACTATTAGTCACTCTTTGTCATCTCTCTATTTGGATTTCTTAACTCGCTAATCAAATCTAGTTTTCCTCACTTCAACCCCCCTTGTTCCTAAACTTTCTCCAATCAAGATCCATGGAATTTGGATCAATTCTTAGCCAAATCAATTATAAAATGGAAGCTCGGCTATCTTATTTTCATGTCCAAAATGGCATCGATTTTGATTTCCTGGCTTTGCTAAAGATTTTGTTTGGAAATCGTTGAATGTATAGTGGCATTTATTTTTGTTTCATTAATTCTGTAAGTTTTATTAGTTTTTATTAATTCTATAGTATTTTGACTTTCAGTTGAGCAGCTATATGTTTAATGCTTTCTTCTGTTTAGAATACAACTACAGAAAGCTAATTCATTAGATAGAAAAATCATGTAATAGCTGGTGTTAAAATTAGAGGTTAAGCAATAGACTAGGAATGGAATGATTCATAGATCTTCCTAGCAAAATCTAATAAGTTTATTTAGAATTGTGGAATCAACATAAATTGTCTTTAGAAATTTTATTTGGATTATAAATGTTGTTACATTTTTACTTTAAAAATCTAATTAGAAAATATGAAACTAAACTCTGAAGCTAATAGCTTCTCTTATGGGTGAAAACAAATTTGAATTAAGATAAGTTCAACAGGTTGAAGTCTATAGTGAATAAGCTTGCCTTTGTCAATAATATGTGGCTATATATTATTATAGTTGGCGGCAATATGATTTAGTTTAACTCATCACTTATAATGTTCAAATCCAACCCATTGGTGTGGTGGCAAGTGCTTTTAGTTAGACCTCCATGTTGTGGGTTCAAAACCAAAAAAATTGCCTTATGCTTTTAAAATAAAATTTATTATTAAAGCTAATAAATGGGAAAGAAATTAAGAATAAATAATCAATGTAAATATTGAATTTTAGTGTAGAGTGTAATTATTTACGTTATTAATGTAATAATTTTTACAATTTTATTTTTATTAATAGAAAGAAATTGGGCATATTTAATTATAATAATATGACTAATTAAAGAATAAATGATTAATTAATGGGTAAAGGATTAAGTATGTAGAAATTTAAATTTTATTAAATAAACTCTTCATAGATGTTATGATTGAATAGTATACAAAGAAATATTAAATACGAAATAGTATTTTACTATATATATATATACCCGAGAGGGGTAATTTTTATCTTTGTCTATGAGGGATGTATAATGCATAGGGTGCTTGATTGTGGGTCAAACAAGGAAGGGTTTTTTTTTCACCTACCCCAAAAGGGTTAAAAGTTCGCCAACTTATTTATTTCTCCCTTCCAAATCACATGTAGATAAGTTCAACAGGTTGTTGTTAGATTCTACATGCACACCCAGGTCCATTCTTGAAAGTTGGTGTCATCTTGCTAGGACACTCCGTCGTGAGGGACATGAGCTTGTCATGAGCACCGGGATGCGCAATCTTCAATTGGTTGGACGGATAAAATGTCTGGGTTATATTTCCTCCTTCTAGATCACAGAAGGAGGTGAGTCTGATGGCAAGGAAGACAATACATCCGGAGAGATAGAGCATTATGTATATCACTATAAAATCTTATGTAATATTGTATGATGTATTAATGATTTCTTGTAATGGACCAATGGGGTCTCATAAGGAAGCTAAGTAAGCTATGTAAGCTATGTAAGCTATGTAAAGGGATCTATAAGGCCTACTATCAAAAATGCGACAGGAAGTCGCCAATAGTATGCAACTAACAAAAAATAAGGAAAACTACTAACCACTCACCACTACCATGTGTCCTACTTGTGTATGTTTGTGGTATGCATGTTTTCATGCTTAGTTTTCCTTCATTTCATGAATGTTTGTTTATGTTGTTCACATTGATCACACACATGAACCATTACGTAAGCATTTCTCTTTGATGAGTTTTTCCTTGAATGCATGATGCTCGGGTTAGACACTCATCGTATTTTGTAATTTTCATATTCTCATGATTATCTTTAATTTAACTCGTTCGTATATCCACTAACTAAGTGGCTAGATCATGAAATTTGTCCATTTTTCATAACTTATGGATCTTAATTTCTTGCATTGAATGTAGTATTTGCACTTATATTAATGGCAATTGTTATTCATATATTTAAATGCATGATAGTTAACTCAAGACATGTCCTCTAGAGTTGTTGACCTTTTCTCCCAACTTACCACCTCTGCTACTTTTGTTGTTCTTGTCAATGGTTCTCCTTCTACTTTTTTCCAAGCTTCAAGAGGTCTTAGGCAAGGAGATCCTATCTCCCCCATCTTTTTCATAATTATGGCAGAATGCTTTGGTCAGACCATGGAAAAAATGGTGTTGCAAGGCTCCTTTAAGGGTCTCCAACCTTCCTCTACTGACCTTATTTGTTCCCACCAGCAGTTTGTTGATGACACTATTATTATGGGGGATTCAAGTATTTCAGAAGCTAAAGTTTTGAAGAGCACCCTATGTAAATTTGTCTCTGCTACAGGTCAGCTTATCAGTTGGGCTAAAAGTGAAGTCTTTTTCATTAATACTCCAAAGAGAAGACAACATAGGATCAACAAAATTTTGGAGTGTAGGATTGCTGACCTTCCTGCTACCTGCCTTGGTCTCCCCATGGGAATTGCCCCTCCTGATTCCTTCTGGAGTTCTCTAGTTGACAAATTTCATAAAAAACTTGCTGGTTGGAAAGGGGCCCTCTTAAGTCAAGTTGGCAAGCTCCAACTCCTTAAGGCTACTCTTCAAAGTATTCCAATTTATGCTCTTAGTCTTTTCAGAATTCCAGTCAAGTATGCTGAAGCAATCGAGAAAATCCAAAGAAGATTCCTTTGGTCTGGGGTTGAGGATAAGCAAAGAATGTCTTTGGTGGCCTGGGACCAGGTCTGTAGGCCGAAAAGCAAAGGAGGTCTGGGCCTCAGGAGGATTCGTACTTTAAATGAAGCTCTCTTGTCCAAACAAGTCTGGAGAATGTTTCATTCTGATTCTGAATGGTGCAAAATTTGGTGAAGTAAGTACTCTCTTCTGTCTTCCTCTCTCTCCTCTTTTATCAATTCGGATCTCAGTATTAAAGGATCCCACATTTGGAATCATGCTTCTAAATGTAAAGAAGGTATTACTAAAGAAGTGATATGGAAACTTGGAAATGGTAGGAAAGTAAAATTTTGGGAGGATCCCTGGCTTTTTGATAAGCCTTTAATGGACTTCCACAAATGGGCCCCCCATGCTCCATCCTATATAAGATCTTTTGGCTCCTTAGCGGCTAAGTACTGGGATGGGAATGAATGGCAGAACATTGAAAGTATCCACCCTAGCCTTTCTAAGCTCAAGATCCATCTGTCTGTGGTATGGCTGAATAATGAAGAGGACTCCCTGATTTGGAAACATGATCCCAAAGGTACTTTATTTGTGTCTTCTATGTATTGTGTCCTTTCCCCCCTCCCTCCTATTAACCCTTATTGGTCTAAAGCTTGGTTTAAAGGTCTCACCCCCAAAATCAATTTTTTCTTTTGGACTATCCTCCAAAATAAGATCCTGACCCTTGACAACCTCAAAGGCAGAGGTTTTGCCCTCCCTAATAGGTGTGTGTTGTGCCTTCAAGAGGAAGAGCCTGTGGACCACCTTGCCCTCCACTGCTCCTTCTCAGCCTCTGTTTTGGAAAGTTTCCTCAAGAGCTTTAGTATAGCTTGGATGTTTCCTAGTAACATCAGAGATATGTTCTCCTCCTGGAATATTCAATGGACTAACTATTTTTTGAGATGTTTGTGGCAGCTCTCTCTTCCTCACATCTTGTGGGGTCTATGGAAAGAAAGAAACAACCAAATCTTCAGGGATGTCTCCCTCAATCAAGATATTGTTTTCCAGAAAATTCAAAGGGCTATCCAGGAAAATATAGGGATCATTGAGGGTCCTTATTACTCAAATAACTCACTGGAGTCAAATATCTTAAGGGTATGGAATATGAAGATCACCGATGGTCCTAATCTCAACCACAATAAAAGGCTTGAAGCTAAATGGCAAACCCCTCCTCAAGGTTGGTTCAAAGTTAATTTTGGCGGTGCTGCCAAAGGTAACCCAGGTCCTTTAGGTTGTGGAGCTATTCTTAGAGATCATAGATGAATCTGCAAGGAAATGGTTGTTGTCCCTATTGGAACCCAAACCAACCATAAAGCTGAAGCAATGGTAGCTCTTCAAGGCATCATCCTAGCCAAAAAATGGAAATGCCCCTATCTATGGATAGAAGGGGACTCAAATAATATAATAAAGTTCCTTAATGGGACTTCAAAACCTTCATGGTCGATTCACAACATAATCACCTCTGCTATTGACATTATTAGAACCTTTAAAAAATGCCATATCTCCCATATCTACCGGGAGGCCAACGGCTCTGCTGACTGGGCCGCCAATGCAGCGGTTAAAAGTGAGGCAACTACCACATGGATGGGTGAATGTGGACTCCCCGAAGATGTTAGACAAATCATTAGTAATGAGCGATATAGAAGTACTCCAAAGACTCTTGATGGATAGGGTAATTATGAAAAGTACTGATGTGAGCACTTCGAGTTATTTTAATAATGAGAAAATCACTCATTATAACATCAATGACATAAACTCTCACACTTTCTAGGTAATTGTTATAGCTCTGAAAAGCTCTTTGTTTAATCAGCTCTGCAAGTTTCAAAATTTGGCTGTGAGTAGCGACATCATGGGCGGAAATAGGAGGTGATATGAACCAAGTAGCTGTAAAGAATGGAAACAGAAGGAAGAGGTTTGGGGTATTTTGCAGAAGGGTGGTCTCTTGAACTTCATAGAGAGACTCCACGACTGAGATGGTATGGTAACCAGTCTTTTCTGTGAGAACTGGAAGAAGGGCATGTTAAAAATGGGTGACCAAATGGTGGAAATCGACAAAGATTTAATTGCTCAAGCCACGGGCCTCACCAAGGAAGGTTGCAACTTCTATAGAGACAGGAAGGTCAGCAGGGAAGCTATTGAAAGGTACCCGGTAATTGAGAAAGAGAAAAAATGACTGGTAAAGTTGAGCAAAACCTACTACCCACCTAGGGCTTTTGCCAAACCCTGGCAGGAGATTCTCTTTGTTTTAATGCGTTATATCACTCTAGATGGTAGGTTTACAAAAGTTTATGGGTATCACTTTGTTCTGTTGATCACTTTAGGCACAATGATAAGGTGAATTTCCCTTATTTGTTGCTTTGTTCGATGAATGCATCCCTTAAGGCCTACAAAGAGAACCCTCTGGGTGACACTGCTATGCACCAAGGCCTAATGGTCCTAATTTATGACCATTTAAAGGCCAACCAAATTGCTCGGATGCAGCCCTCTGTGGATTTTGAGGAAGAAATGTCTGATTCTGCCTTTTCTGAGGAGGAGGAATCTGATAATGACTCTTCATCTGATACAGAGGATAGTTCTGATGTCTCGGAGTATGATAGCAGGAAGAAGAGGAAAACAAGACCCTCTTCATCCAAGGGAAAAAAACTTCAAAACAAACCCCTGATCAACATCTCTTTGGAAGAGGAGGATTCAGATGATTCTGAGAAGAAGAACCCTAAAGGGCTGCTGAAGAAGAAAATAAAAAACCAAACCCGGACCCAAAAAAAGCACAAGAAAAAAGAGGAGACTGGCAAGGAACCAGAAGCTGACAAGAAAGCAAGGACCTTGGAAGCCAAACACAGCCTGGAAAAGGAGACCATGGAAGAGACTCTCAGGGCTGCCGATACTATTTCCGCCCTTCACATCCCCAAAGAAGAATAGGTTACCCCTGGAAAAGCGGCTCCCCTTATGGCCCTCCTCCCGAGGGCTTGCATGGTTTCATGGAAACAATGGAGTGGCTCATAAATGGTTACAAGAAAGTTGTGGATGAGTATAAAAAACTTTGCAAGAGAGTCTTGATTCTGGAAACCATTAATACTAGGGAGGGGAATACAATGGCTGACTATATTGAGGACCTGAAAAACACCATTTCCAAAGTGGAAGACATCAGAGATGCTTTCAACCCCAGGTTTGAGAAGATTGAAAAGGAGATGCCGGACAGAAAAAGCCTTGCAGATACTAGCGAAAAAACCCTCTCGGACATTGTTACCAAAGTGGAAAAAATTGAGGAGTGCCTGAAGAATATCGCTGAATAGAGCCTAAGTATCCTAAAGATCTCGACTAAAAACACCCACACCCTCATCAGCAAGCTTGATGATGATAAGGAAATCCAGGACTTAGACCTGGAAGCTGAAGGAACAGTGGAAGCTCAAGGTCCCAGAACCCGCACCAAAGGCAAGAGGAAGGAAAAGAAACCGAACAAGGATCTGAAAGATTTGAAAGCTGTTGGGACCACCTATGACGAGTTAGTGATAAAGGCGGAGGATCTGCTAAATTTAATTGTTGTGTAGCGCCTTCCTTGTTTCTTTGTTGTTTTGTTGTTCTTTCTATTCGCTGGTCTTTTAGCCAGTCTTTATGTATGCGGACTTTTTAGCACTGTTCTTCTAGGTGCTCTTTCTCTATCTTTGTTGTAAAGGTTTCGAGTCCTTAAAACCTATTTTTTAATTAATCAGAACTCAAGACATGCATTTATATAAATGAAAATTCACTTAGATTTAATTAGGAATCCATTATGTTATTTTTTCTAAGGTTAGGATTGTTGGCAATTTGGAGGAATTGATTATGTGTTGCATTGATGTTTTGTCATTGATGGCAACACCGACTATTTTGGTTGTTTCTGGTTGGTTATGGTAGAGTGGTTGGATTATGATATTGATTGGGTATGTTCCGGTATGCTTTAGTTTGTGGAATTGATTTGGATTTATCATTCATGCTATTCAGATGCATATCAGGATCAGTTGGTTCGGGATTTGATGACTCAGATACTATCATTTATTCTAGTAAGCCTTTTGGTCATCGATAAGGATTTACCGGCAGAGCTTTGTTGAATATATTTTGATGCATGTGATAAGTGGCATTGGTGTGGCTTCTATATGGTTCTCAAGATGTTGTTGGTTATCATGTTCGTGTTCCTGTTGATCGGTGGTGTTGGATTTGGTTTACGGTGACCTATTTTGAGTCCGGTGTTATCTAGGTTATGGACCGGTTTATGTAACGTGTTGGAGGATGATCCTAATGCATTACCAATGGGATTTAATGATTAGTTTATATTATTTTCGACCTAAGATGACTTGGTTGATCAATGGATTGTGGGTTTATGTTATGAATATATTGTATTATCTTTTAGGTGGCCAACCTAATTTTTTAGGTCTTGGTTTGGTAAAAATATGATGTAAGATCTGTTTGTAGATCATGTATGGTATGGGATATAGATTATCTGTGTGTGAATAATGTTTTAATCATATGGAGAGGTTTTGGTCGATCATAGGTGATTGAATTGGATTTATGTGAGAGGTTTAAGACCTCCGGTACTGAGCTTAACCAGAACTGTACTCAGGCATAGGAGATGTTATCTTTGTAGTTCACTCTTCTTTTCGGATTGTAGTCTGAATTTATTTTGTAGTCAGTGAAGCTCCTTTAGTGATGAGAAGTGCGATCTAGGTTGTTGACCTTCCTGCATGTACAGGCCCCTCATATTGTAATCACATACTTACTGTAAAAGTATTATCTAACTGTGGGTAGGCTTCCCACTATGGTTTTTCCCTTTACCGGGTTTTCTACGTACAAATATTGGTATCATGTGTTCTGGATGGATGGCAATTGTTCTGTGATTTATGTTTATGTTTAATTTCTATATCAGTCATTCTAGTATTTGGTTTATGCATTCTGGTATTCATTTTATGTGTTTCGGTAATAAGGATTTTAATGCTTAATGTTTTGTAATCTGTGGACAACTGATTCACCCCCCCCTCTCAGTTGTCCTCTGGTTATCTGAGCTGTCTAACAATTGGTATCAAATCTCGGTCCTCTTTGCAGAAGCTTAACCTCTTGAGGAATATCCTATGGCATCTAGAAGTTCAAGTTCATCAAGTACATCTGTAACTTTTTTCTGGAGAGAAATTCCTAGGCTTGATGGAACAAATTATAGGGTATGCAAGATTTAGATGAAAAATCATCTAAGATGTCTTGGAAAGGAAATTTGGGAGATCACTGAGAAAGGTGCAACCCCTTTTAATCTAGGATATGGAAATGATCCTCTAGAAGGCCTAGATAAAGAGCTTGAGAATGATTGTAGAGCTAGAGAAGCCCTTTTGTGTGCACTTTCTGATCAACAAATAATGGGACTAACTGAAAAATCAACTGCAAAGGCTATATGGGACAAATTGGAGACTCTGAATGAAGGTGACCCTACTATTAAAATTTCTAAACTTGATGGTTACCAGGTGAGGTATGATAACCTGAAGATGGAAGAAGATGATAGGATTACTTCTTTTATGGAGAGAGTTAATGAGATTGCTTTGGGAATTCAATGTTGTGGTGGATCTCTGAGTGAAGATGAAATAGTTTCTAAAGTACTGAGAGCTTTTCCATTGGCTTATAAGATGAAGGCTACTACAATTAATGAACTAAGAACCATGGTAAACACTCCTATTAATAGGGATACCTTGGTTGGGAAGTTATCTACTTTTGAACTTGAGGAATTTGGACCTTCTGGAGCTGTAAAATTTGAACTTGCTTTTCATGCATCTACTTCATCTTCCAACAAGAGTGATTGGAAATATTTATATGTGAAGGAACTAGAGGATATGAAGAAAGAAGATGAAGAGTTTGAGAAACTTGAAGCCTTATTTTCTAGAAGAGTACCTAAAGGACCGACAAGAAGTAAGTATGAAGGAAAATCACCTTTTAAATGCTTGGCATGTAATAAGATAGGTCATTTTGCATCTAGATGTCCTGAAAGGAATTCAAGATTTGAAGAAAGAGATAGAAGATATATTAGGTCTAACTTTGATTATTAGAACAAGCATAAGTACAGGAGGAACAAAGACAAATCATGTTACTTTGCGGATGAGGAAGGTGTGACTGATCTTGATGATGAATCGACACAAGATTTAGCTAGTGGATCCAGCAATGGAAATGAATGGGTATTTTTGGCTATCAAGGAAGATGATCTAGTACCTGAAGAGAAGGGCCTTTCTAATAAAATTGAAGACAAGGATGAATGGATAATTGAGAGTGGATGTTCACATCATATGACTGGAGATAGAAGGAATTTCCTATCTTTGCAAGAATTTGATGGTGGTCTGGTTAGATTTGGAGATGACAAAGCATGCGTGATCAAGGGAAGAGGAAAAATATAATTGGATGGTAACCATAACATTGATAATATTTATTATGTTGAAGGTTTAAGGCATAATATTTTGAGTGTAGGGAATTTGGTGGATAAGGGATTTCAGTTACAGTTCAAGGATGGAAAATGCAAGATTATCAATAGATCTGGATTGGAGATTGCAACCGGTACACAGACTAAAGGTAATATCTTTCATTTGAACTCCGATGAGAAGACATGTCTGATTGCACAAATTGATGAGAGTTGGCTATGGCATAAGAGTTTGTGTCATGTGAATTTTGATTGCATTGTGAAGATCAATTCTACTAAGGGAGTTAGAGATATACCTAAGATTGTAAAGCCCTATAATCCGGTATGTAAGGAATGTCAAATAGGAAAGCAAATCATAACTTCTTTTAAGAGTATATAAGACAAATCTAATGATGTTCTTGATCTTATTTATACTGATTTGTGTAGTCCTGCTAGAATAAAAAAAATTCAGGGTGATAGATATTTCGTGCTAATCATTGATAACTATTCAAGAATAATGTGGGCTACTTTTCTAAGGGAGAAGTCTGAAGCATTTAAAAAGTTTAAAATCTTTAAGCTAAATTTGAGATAGAGACATGATTTAAGGATAAATGCTTAAGGTCATATCAGGGTTGAGAATTCACATCCGGTGAATTTAACAGCTATTGTGAGAAGAATGGGATAAGGAGACAATTGTCTGCACCTCAGACACCTTAGCGGAATGGAGCTATGAAAAGGAAGAACATAGCTATCTTGGATGCAGCTAGAACTATGATGATGGAAGCTAATTTTCCCCATGTCTACTGGAGAGAAGCTGTAAGCATGATAGTATACACATTCAACAGAGTTCATATCAAAGGAGATGCCGATAAGACACCTTATGAGTTATGGTTTGGTCATACACCGACAGTTAAGTATTTTAGAATCTTTGGTAGTAAATGCTATATCAAAAGAGATGATTACATTGGAAAGTTTGATCCTAGATGTGATGAAGGAATATTTCTTGGTTATTCTAATGAAAACAAAGTATATAGATGTTATAACAAAATATTGTAGAGAATTGTGGGGAGCACAAATGTCAAGGTGGATGAGCATAACAGAAGTCAAATCAGAACTTATGAGAGAGAACTCGTAGTGGAAATGATCATAACTGAACCGGTAGCACCTACACCAGAATAGAATGTTGAACCAGTTACTCTGATAGTATTAGAAAATTCAACAGTAATTGAAGATCAGGATAGATGAACAGAAAATCAGAAGACTCCTAGGTATGTAAGGTTGAATCATTCAGAAGATCAGATCATTGGAGACAAAAACAAAGGAGTGATGACAAGAAGAAGGTTGGCAGCTGGTGAGGTATGTTTTATTTCTAAAGTTGAACCGGCATCAGCAATTGAAGCTTGTAAAGATGAATCTTTGATGAAAGCTATGGAAGAAGAATTAGATCAGATAGAAAAGAATAACACATGGACTTTAGTTCCCCGGCCTAAAAATAAGAATGTTATTGGAACTAAATGGGTTTTTAAGAATAAATTGAATCAAGATGGACAAGTTGTGAGGAATAAAGCTAGATTAGTTTGTAAAGGATATTCTCAGAAGGAAGGAATTGATTATGATGAAACCTTTGCACCGATATCTAGGATTGAAGCTGTGAGATTATCTCTTGCTTATGTTGCACATAAGAACTACAAGGTTTATCAGATGGATGTTAAGTGTGCATTTCTAAATGGAGATCTTGAAGAGGATGTTTATATTGAGTATCCTGATGGATTTTCACTTTCAAATGACAAAAACATGGTTTTGCAGGTTAAAGAAAGATTTATATGGATTGAAACAAGCCCCTAGAGCTTGGTATGCAAGATTGGATAAATATCTTTTGAAACTTGATTTCTCTAAAGGTAATGTTGATAGTAATTTATATTATAAGATCACTGATGATGACATATTGATTATTGAGGTCTTTGTTGATGATATCATTTTTGGAGGTGAAGATAAGTTGTGTATGGAATTATCTAACAATATGAAGAATGAATTTGAGATGTCTATGATTGGGGAGATGATATTTTTCTTAGGCTTGTAGATTACTCAAAATGATAAAGGTATTTTCATCTGTGAAACTAAGTATGCTAGAGAGCTGTTGAAGAAATTTGGTATGGAAAATTCTAAACCAGTTGGTACTCCTATGGTTACAAGTGAGAAATTGACAAAGAAAGATGCATCTGCACCGGTAAATCCTACAATGTACAAGTCTATGATTGGAGGTTTGTTATATCTGACTTAGACTAGACCAGATATAATGAATGCAGTTTGTATTGTATCAAGATTTCAGAGTGATCCTAGAGAAAATCATGAGAGTGCAATGAAAAGGATTTTCAAGTATTTGCAGGGAACAACTGAATATGGTTTGTGGTATCCCAAAAATGATGATTTTACATTATGTGCATATACATATGAAGATTGGGCTGGAGATGTTGATGATCGGAAGAGTACATTCAATGGAGCTTTCTTTCTTGAAAAGAAACTTGTTTCATGGATCAACAAAAAGTAGTCATGTACCTCTTTATCTACTGTTGAAGCTGAGTATGTTGCTGCTACTACTAACTGTACACAAGTTCTATGGATGAAGCAAATGTTGAAGGATATAAAGGTGGATTGTAATGAGCTGGTAGTTATTCACTATGATAACTCTGCTGCTATTGATATATCAAAGAATCTAGTATTTTAGTCTAAGACAAAGCACATATCTATCAAGTATAACTTTTTGAAGGAGAAGGTGGATGCAAATAAAGTCAGACTAGTTTATGTGAACACTAAAGAGCATATTGCATACGTCTTCACTAAACCTTTTCCTAAAGAATCAATTGAGTAGTTCAGAGATAGATTAGGGGTTTTTGCCCCTCCGGTAGAGACCTAAGTGATGTTGATTGGCATCAGTCCAATATGAATTATCATTTCTATTACTCATTCCAGATTGATGTGGTGGTGCTACTACTCAGGGGGAGTAATCAGCTATAAGATTCAGACGATTTATGATTTTTCTTTGATGTTTATGTCAGATTTCTAACATTAATGTCAAAGAGGGAGAGTTATTCTTGTGAAAAACACAAGGGATAGATATATTCATTAGGGGAGTTTGGTTCAGAGTTTCATTGCTATATCATTTTGTGGGAGATTGTTGGTTGTCTTCCATAGGGGGAGACTTTTTTGGCATTTCTTGGCACTTGGATGTTTTTCACATCTAGTGTTGCCATGAATGCCAAAGGGGGAGATTATTGGCAATTTGGAGAAATTTATTATGTGTTGCATTGATGTTTTGTCATTGATGGCAACACCGGCTATTTTGGTTGTTTATCAGTTTCCGGTTGGTTCCGGTAGAGTGGTTGGATTATGATATTGATCTGGTATGTTCTGGTATTCTTTGGTTTGTGGAATTGATTTGGATATGTCATTAATGCTATTTAGATGCATATCATGATCAGTTGGTTCATGATTTGATGACTCAGATACTATCATTTGTTCTAGTAAGCCTTTTGGTCACCGGTAAGGGTTTTACTAGCAGAGCTTTGTTGAAGATCTTTTGATGCACATGATAAGTGGTGTTGGTGCGACTTCTAAATGGTTCGCAGGATTCTATTGGTTATCATCTTCATGTTCCTGTTGATTGGTGGTATTGGATTTGGTTTATGGCGACCTATTTTGCATCCAATGTTATCTAGGCTATGGACCGGTTTATGTAACATCTTGGAGGATGTTCCTAATGCGTTACCAATGGGATTTAATGACTGGTTTATATTGTTTTTGGCCTACGTCAACTTGGTTGATCATTGGATTGCGGGTTTATGTTATGAATTTATTGTATTATCTTTTAGGTGGTGGACCTAATTGTTTAGGTCTCGGGCTGGTATAAATATGATGTAAGATCTCTTTGTAGATCATGTATGGTATGGGATATAGATTATTTGTGTGCGAATAATGTTGTAATCATATGCAGAGGTTTTGGTCGGTTATAGGTGATCGAATTGGGTTTATGTGAGAGGTTTAAGACCTCTGGTACTGAGCTTAACCAGAACTATACTCGAGCATAGGAGATGCTATATTTGTAGTTCACTCTTCTTTTTGGATTGTAGTCTGGATTTATTTTATAGTCAATGAGGCTCCTTCAATGATGAGCAATGCACTCTAGGTTGTTGGCCTTCCTACATGTGCATGCCCCTCATATTGTAATCACATAATTACTATAGAAGTATTATCTGACTATGGGTAGGCTTCCCACCGTGGTTCTTTCCTTTACCGGGTTTTCCACGTACAAATCTTGGTGTCATGTGTTCTGGATGGATGGGAATTGTTCTGTGATTTATGTTTATGTTTAATTTCTATATCAATCATTCTGGTATTGAGTTTATGTGTTCGAGTAATAAGGATTTGAATGCTTAAAGTTCTATAATATGTTGACAATTGGTTCACCCCCCCCCTCCTCTCAATTGTCCTCTGGTTATCTGAGCTATCTAACAGGGACTAGCAGGTCCTTACAAGCTTTAACACATTATTATTTATCAATCTCGACATTATGTTATGCAAAGAGTCAGAAAGAGGAACGTAAATTATTTTCTAAAGTATTTGCATAAAGGGGTCACACTTGATGTCGTGGTTACCACTTGAGTATTGATTTTGTCATTTATCTTGATGTATCTCTTGTTTGGTTTAAAATTCGCAAAATATTGTTGAGCACTCTCATTCTTAACAATTGGAGCCATTGAAGGAGATGATTCAATTTGACTCACTTGAAGCTAATAATTATGAAGTACTACACACAATTGCGTAAAGGCAGTAAACTCATAAAAGAGAAGCCCGTCTCTAATGTATTTTTATAAATTAGCAATAAAAATTCTTTGAAAACCATGATCTATTAGGTCCAACAAGGAAAGCTAATGTACTAAGAGGGGAGGGGTGAATCAGTACTTCAAAAACAATCTTACTAATAAACATAAATTGTAAATTGTTGATCTCATAATATAAAGCTTACACATAATTGTCGAAATAACATTCATACACATTTCACTCCATAAAACAAATATTTTGGTTACACAAAAACTCTTTGTTAGAGAGAAAAACTATGGTGGGGATGGCACCCACAACTTCACTACTACAATAATAAAGGTTGCTCAGTTAGAGCTGCATGTTTAGCTATTTCTGATAGCTTACCCTGTTAGGAGTATCAAGATCTTTAGATCTACCTTGCTAAAGGATTTTTACAATACATATACAAAATGTTGCACCTGGTTAAAGGCTTTACAATTTATAGACTTTGTTAGAGTCTTTTACCCTGTTAAAGGTTTCTATTACAACTCAAATGATTCAATAAAATCTTTACAAATATCTACAACTTTACATCTTAAATGTTATAGCAGATTCTATGTGCTCAATATGAAATTACCTTGCTCATAGCATACCTCGGTAATTGATAAATCAACTTGGTAAACCCTTCTATTTACTCTGTCCCTTAAACTGTTCTCTGAAGACTTTCTTAGTGACCTCTGAATATCTATATCAGTTGTAGCAGTCACAACTCAATGTGTCCTCTTATGATTTTTCCTTCTTAACTCTTCTATCACACATGTCTCTCTATTTGATTCTCAAATAATTCTATATAAATAGATCTCTGGGACGGTGATCTGTTCATGCTTCGATCTTACAAACAAGATTCATTGAATGAATAAACATAGAAATTATTTCATTAGATAAACTTCCTCAAAATCATACAAAATCTTCAAGTGCAATTTCCTATGGGATAACGGTTCTTTGTTCCTCGATTCTTGTAACATGTTTCCACATATGTGTCTAGGTTCATTGAATCTGGTAACACATTTCTACTCGGTTCAGATTACTCAGTATACCTTCTTTGCTACTTGGTAGACATAGAATGTTACTCGGTAGACAACTCGGTGTATACTTAACTCTGTGACTCCTTTCTTCTGTAACCGACTACATTAGTGCTTACCGACTGAATATTTCGGTAGTATTAACCGACTAGAGTATATAGGATGACTTTGGACATAAAACTAATGACAACTTAGTAAATAATAACAATCTCCCCTTTTGACATTAGTTTGGTATGTTTGACAAAACTCCTTTCAAAGTCATAACTCAAAATCTATATACTTACAAAATTTGACTAAAATGACAGTATATACAATTGTCAGTAAATAGTAACATACTCAAATATATACTTCCCTTATCAATATACTGTACATAACTTAATTTGCATGCTCTTGTGATCAATACTCAGTATTATTGCTCTATGTTCTATTCTCCCCCTATCAAATTCAACTGTACATTCAGATACTCTGTTTTGCTCGGTACACTCCCCCTTTTTGACAAACATCAAAACTAGTCACCACTTGGTGGGGGCAACTGATCAAAAATAGATTTGTACTTAGTGCGAGCATCATTGAGAGAATTGGTAAGTGCAGCCTTGACACTTTCCATTAAAAAATTCTAAGCTGTAATATCAGCTAATAGTGAAATCAAACCATCTAAAGTGCTTCCCTCTTGTTGAGTGGATAAGTGGGTAGCTCGGTTGATCTACTCTTGGACTGATGACAAATGGGGAATAAATAAAGTCCGAAGAGTCATGATATCCATCCTTATTTTGTGCTCTTCATTCCGAAGTTCTAACTGTTGAGCCATAAGAGTTTGCAGTTTGGTATAGAAATTCTAAACAGAATTTGGCTCGGTGGTCAATTTATTGGAGAGATCGGTAACCTCTTTTTTAATGACTTCGGTCTTATGCTTGATATCCTTAATAAATAATGAAAATGTACAGAGCTTCTGAAATAAATAAAGAATATGTTTGAGTTGAGGGGACAACTCAGCAATGAATCCAACAAGCTTGACTTTACCTAGAGCAATTGCTTTTTGCACTTCTTCAATCATTTTGGTAGTTATCTCTTTGTCCTTCAACTTGCTAAGGTATTCTGATGCGTCTACTCCTGATGCTTCTAATTTAGGAGTAGTTCATCCAGTTTCATATGGATGGCAACATCTTTATTCATGGTAGCTTCAGGTAGCATGTTTGTCAATAATGCTTTAACCTTCTGAAGTACTCGGTTCTTCTTTTGAATAGCCATTTGTCTTTCTTGTTCTTCTTTGGCTTTACATAGTTCTCTGAATTCAATAAGTGCTTGCCCTTTCAGTTTGGAAATGTCAACATTTGGCAACACAAAAGGCTTAGATAGATCTACCTTGAAATTATGCTTCTTCACTTTCTTTTCTTTGGATGATGAGGATTTCACCGGTTGAACGAGTACAATGGCTTTGGAGGCTTGTTCATCCTTGGTAGGTTGCTCGGTAGAGGCAACACTTTTGTTGGTTCTGTTCTTCGGTGATTCCTTGCTTGGGGTCTCAGTGGCAACAGTTTCAGTGCTTGTAGGAGCTTGAGAAGTATGTTCCCTGGTGACTTGAGAAGTAGATTCTCTTTTTGTAGACTGTTGACCCTCTTTGCCTTGATCAGTGTCCTGAGGTTTCTCGGTTGGAACTTGCTGAGTTACCAGAGGATAGGACTTGACTTGTTCCAAAATTGATTCACTTGATACCAGTTTGGCATAGGCATTTCCTTCTATCATCTCTTGTTCCTGTGCCTCAATGTCCATGACATCCTCGTCTTGTTGAATAGTTGAAGCAGGATCTTGCTTGGTAATGTCAACAATTTCAACTTCACCTTGAGTTTCTTCAATCTAAATTCTGAAGATTTCTTGCCATTTTTCTTTGGTTTCCTTTTTGACTTTAAGATAGAGTCCATTCATCATTTTCAAGGCTCTATGCTTCACTTGAAAGTTTGTTTGGTAGTTTTTCAAATGATTTCTAAGATCATCTACCGACATGTCTGGAAAGAGATGTACCAAAACTCTTTCTCTTATCTGCTTCTCTGAGTCCATAGCATATTTCCATCTATTGTCAATATGAGAGTATAATGCTTTTGGAAGATAGTCAGTTACTTCCAATGGAACTACTTAGAATTTGAGAAGAGTACATACAACTGACTCTTATATTTGCCTCTTTTCTTCTTCTGTTTGGGAGTCATATTTTACATACCTGAATGACCTGAATCCTCCATATTGTTTCAATTTGGCACAAAAATTGTCAACACTGTGTACATCTTCCTTTGTGCATTTAAAAATCTGAAATTTATTTTTGTCTTCAGATTCTATGTCACTTGATTCCTTATTCAAAATGAGTCTCCTAGTCGACTTTCTATAAGTCTTTGTAACTTTAGGCAATTCAACATTTTTCTGCCTCTTACCGAGTGACATTGCAGATGATCTAGTGTTAGGTCTTTTGACTGGTGGAGTCGGTGATACCTTAGGTGTATCTTGTTTCTTCCTTTTCAATATTTTTCCCTTTGGCAACTCGGTGCTCAGAGTGATGGCTGCTTCCTGAGCTTCAGATTCTTCCTCAAGTGAAATTTGATCATCTTTCCTACTTGTTGACTTAGTAGGTGTGGAGGTAGAACCTTCTCCAAATTTCTCATTTAAATCTTTTATCATTTTAGTGGCTTTTCTTGTATCCTTCGGTACTACTATGCTCATTTTTACTTTTTCTTTTACCTCTTCATATGTACCATATCTGATTTTGATCGAGTGCCTTGGAAGTGCCAGAAAAGCATCTATCTTCTGTTGAGAAATATCAAAATCAATTTCATAACCCATGGACGGTAGAGATTGAGTTCTAGGATCTACTGCATTGACATAACAGTAGTCGATGTCCACTTCAAAACATATATCATCCTTATATTTTTCCACTAACTGAGGTGGGATTCTGTGCCTGTTATGCATCTTTCCTTGAAGTTTGCTGAAGTAATCATCCTTTATCTCATTGAAGTTATCACCTAACTAATTGATAAAGTCATTTATTTGATGGGTGATTGGTCGGTGTAACTCCCAAACTATGTTACCAACTAATGGGAAGAATTTCTGAAAATAGAAAAACATGCACACTAAGAGTGACCCAAACTTTAGTGTGTTTGCCGAGTTATTCTTCTTAGGTTTCCTTATAGTGTTGAGATTTTCAAATAGGTTTTTCAATAACACTTCACATAGATCAATATTCATACCCTTTTTCACAATCTTGTAGGCCAAATCTATAGCTACACATGGTACACTGTTTTCTCTTGCCGATTGAAAGAAACAATAATCGATGACTCTAATTGCAAACTTTAGCTCTGCATCTGTAACATTATTCAATTTAAGACCTCTGCAATCAGACTCAACTCCGGTTAAAGTTATCAATTCCTTTTGCAGTATCATCTTCTTTGCTCGGGCATGGTTGAATATAGGGTATCTGGTTATTATGTGAATGATCTCCTTGGTGATTTTGAATGGTTGTTCTTCTAACCACATAAAGTCATCATGCACTCTGCTCAAAACAAATTTAACCCATTGGGGTTTGAAAACTCAAGGGTAGGTTAGGGCTTCGGTCAATCCCTTGACTTTGATATGCTCATACTTGCTATCTAGGATTCCATCGGTGCATAACTCATCATACATGTCCTTGATCTTGGTATGACCTAGCTCTTCAACATGACACTTAGTGTAGAATCTGACATCTTCAACCAATAGAACTCTATCCGGAATAAGAGAAAATGCATTTTTCTCATCGGGTTCAGATGCAACTTTGGGAGGTAAGGTATACTTCAGTGAGGGCTTCTCAATAGTCTCAACTACAATAGGTTTCTGTAACTTAGGAGCCATTTCAAACTTGGATTTCTACTAACGAAAGAGCTTAGGGTTTTAACTAACCAAAAAACACTTTCGACTTAGTAAATATAATGCAAATGTTCACAACTGATAATGGTCAGTTAACTGGCTTAAAAATGCGTTTGAGATTGCTGTATAAATACCTTGAAATTCATTCAGGAGATGTTTGATCACCTTTGAATCGCTTAGCTATGCTTCTTTGATAATTGGTAATTGTAAAATGACCGTGCGAAGAACTTTAAGTACACATTTTACCTTATCGGGCTTTGTGCAGTTAGGTAAGAAAACATTAAATGCACTCAGTTCCACTAAACTGATTAACTTACTTTTACACTTTTACCGACTAGGCAGGCTTCCTACACTTACCGACTTCTCTGGTACTCCAAAAGACTAGATAGAATTTCAAACTTGCTAATGCATCTTGGCTATGCAGATTTTGAAATTAAGTATATGATAAAATAGGAACTGTTAAGATCTAACCTTGAGAGAATGTAGTCCCTTCATACCTTTACTCATTAATTTGAAGTAGATACACCTAACTCGGTAGGTAAGGTGCTTTCTTCATTTTTGACTCAATTTCCTTCTTTTTCCAGATTTTCTGTAGTTTGATTTTTATCTCTTCATTATCTCCTCTGGATTGATCTTTGCAATCTTTAGCCAAGTGTCCAACTTTATGACAATGAAAGCATGTCACTCTAGGATTTCTCCATGATCTTCGGTTGTTCATTCCAAACCTTATCATGTAATTGGCACTTATATGTCCATATCTTCCACAACATTCACACCATATCCTTGTATTGTAATCCCATGGTACTGCAGTATACTATCGGTTAAGATCTGTGTGAGTTCGGTAGCTTCTAATATTTGCTCGGTGTGAAGACCTTATATAGTTTTTCTTCTTAAACCAACACTTCTCAGTACTGTGACCATATCTATTACAGTTTTTGCAAAACCCCTTAAATTTTGCCTTCTAAAAATTGCTAGCAGACTTTGTCCTACATTGTTTAAATGTGTGACCATACTTATTGCAATTGTAACAATAACCATCAGACCTAGTGACATTCGGTTGCTTACCTTTTCTGATTTGGCACATGTTGGCAGTATGTCCTTGTTTTCCACAGTAGTTGCAAATAGGCTTCTTTCCTTTGATGTTCTCCTTGTTTCCAGCTTGCTTTGATGATTCCCCTTTCTCGGTAAAGTTTTTTTCTTTGTAACCGAGTCCTGCATCTTTGTTGGGTCTTCTTATATTTAGTTGCTCATCCAACATTCTTGATGCTTCATAACTTTTCTTCAGTGTTTCTTTTGATTTTTTCTCTGCTTCAAGTTCATTGGTCAATCTTGACAATTCAAGTTTCAATGCTTGATTCTCATTTTCTTTTAGATTTTCTTCATGATGTGCATAACCCAATTGATCATAAAGATTATGTTGAATTCCAGTCATTCTTGTGATTTCATCATTCTTTTCAGACACCAATGCTTCTAGCTATTGTTTTTCCCTTTCCATGTCTCCTATTTTATCCTCAGTTGTTCTTAATGCATCAATATTTTCAGTCAACTGTGTGTTGAAATACTCATGTTCTCTTTTCATTGCTTTTAGTTGTTCAATCAGTGCTTTGTTCTTTTCTTTCAGTTCTCCAATCATTTCTTTAGTCTCTTCTGATATACTATTCTCAGATGATGTCTCAATTTGTTCCACCAACTCTTGCGAGTCCTATAAATCATCAGACAACCTTCTTCCGACTTTCAGTGATCTTTGCATTTGTCTCTGCATATCTGCAATCACTTGATTAGCATGATCCAATTCTTCTTGAAGATTCACAATTCTCTGAGATTGTTTGTAGCCTTCCATTGATAAGATATTTCTCTTTAGGCTATTAAACCCTTTTCCAAGATTGAAGCTCTGATACTAATTGTTAGGTCCAACAAGGAAAGCTAATGTACTGAGAGGGGAGGGGTGAATCAGTACTTCAAAACTTTTCTTCAAAAACAATCTTACTGATAAACATAGATTGTAAACTATTGATCTCATAATATAAAGCTAACACATAATTATAGAGATAACATTCATACACATTTCACTTCATAACACAAATATTTTGGTTACGCAGAAACTCTTTGTTAGAGAGAAAAATTGCGGTGGGGATGGCACCCACAACTTCACTACTACAATAATAAAGGTTTCTCGGTTAGAGCTACATGTTTAGCTATTTCTGATAGCTTACCCTGTTAGGAGTATCAAGATCTTTAGATCTACCTTGCTAAAGGATTTTTACAACACATATACAAAATGCTGCACCTGGTTAAAGGCTTTACAATTTATAGACTTTGTTAGAGTCTTTTACCCTGTTAAAGGTTTCTATTACAACTCAAATGATTCAATAAAATCTTTACAAATATCTACAACTTTACATCTTAAAAGTTATAGTAGATTCTATGTGCTCAATATGAAATTACCTTGCTCATAGCATACCTTGGTAATTGATAAATCAACTTGGTAAACCCTTCTGTTTACTCTATCCCTTAAACTATTCTTTGAAGACTAGCTCGGTGACCTCTGAATATCTCTGTCAATTTTAGCAGTCACAACTCAATGTGTCCTCTTATGATTTTTCCTTCTTAACTCTTATATCACACATGTCTCTCTATTTGATTCTCAAATAATTCTATATAAATAGATCTCTGGGACGGTGAGTTGTTCATGCTTCAATCTTACAAACAAGATTCATTGAATGAATAAACATAGAAATTATTTCATTAGATAAACTTCCTCAAAATCATACAAAATCTTCAAGTGCAATTTCCTATGGCATAACGGTTATCCGTTCCTCAATTTTTGTAACATGTTTCCACATATGTGTCCAGGTTCATTGAATATGGTAACATGTTTCTACTCGGTTCAGATTACTCGGTATACCTTCTTTGCTGCTCGGTAGACATAGAACGTTACTCGGTAGACAACTCGGTGTATACTTAACTCTGTGACTCCTTTCTTCTGTAACCGACTGCATTAGTGCTTACCAACTGAATATTTCGGCAGTATTAACTAACTAGAGTATATAGGATGACTTTGGACATAAAACTAATGACAACTTAGTAAATAATAACATGATCAAGTATGGAATAAGCAATTTGAGAATAAAATTGTTTATATCTACCAATAAAATCAGTCATTTTTTCTTTAACACCTTGCTTACAATTAATCAAATCAATCAAAGTAATCTTAGGACCAATATTATTGTGAAATTTTTGAATGAAAGCATTAGAAAATTATTGAAATGATGTAATAGAATGAGGAGGCAAAGAACAATATGATTGCAAATATTTAACCCTAAAGGTTCGACTAAACAATTTAGCCACAAGTCTTTGGTCATGAGCAAAATCACTACACAAAGTTTGAAATATTTTCACCTGAGTCAAGTGATCACTTTTTCCATTGTATAACTCCAATTGAGGGACTTCCATATGTTTAGGAGGGACAACACATACAATGTCATCAGATAATGGGATTGCTACATCAAATGTGGGCACATGAAACTTGGATTAGGTAATGGAAGCCAATTGTTGTTGTAGGGATGTAACAGTTTTGGCAAGGTTATTAATGGTTGCTTCGATGGATAGATTGAAATTGGACATATTGGATTGTGATGGAGTAGTAACATTGTTGTATGTAGGTGGAGGTTGAGAATAAGGAGGTGGAACACTATGATATGTGGGTATGGGAGATGATTGGGATACAAATGGAAGATTCACAGAAGGAGGTATGTAAGAATGTTGATTAACGGGACTTCCCCCATGACTATGATAAATACTAAGAGGGGGGGGTGAATTAGTATGCCAAAAACCCCAGTACTTAAACACTTAAACATCGGTAAAACAGTTTAACATACAGACCGGTTATCACACATGCAAACCAAAATGCAAATAAAGCATTCACCCACAAAAGCAATACAACCATAACACAAGATATTTGATGTGGAAACCCAAATGGGAAAAACCACGGTGAGATGGAACTCACAAGTCACTATCTGTAGAATAGAAACTAGACCGATTAAGGTCGGACCGGTTAAGGTCATACAATGTTCTTCACTAGAACAGATCTTGTTAGGAATCTCAATCTCTGTTAGGAGATAAGTTCGATTAAGGACTACCTTGCTAGAGGATTTTAGATTCACAGAGGTGAACCACCTGGTTAGAGGATTTTACAAAAGGCTTTTGGGCCTACCCGGTTAAGGGCTACAAACTTGTCAAAGATGTGAGTAATCAACAAGTATATGATCTATTAGATAGCACAAACTGCTTGGTTAGATCCTTGATAGCTCACTTCTATGCATTCCAGCATTACTTCAGTCTTCTATAACTCTCACTCTGTTACAACTTGATCTTCTCAGATAAGATTGCTCTTACAACAACTCATCAACCACCTTAAACCCTAGCACAACATAAACCCTTTCAGCAACAACCTAAAAACCTAAACATGATGTCCTTTTAAAGGAATCTGATTTCATGTCGGTCTAATAGGATTACATTACAGTTTCCTAGGTTCAATGCATCTAGACATATTCTTGTAACACGACACAAAAAGCACCGTTAGTGTGTCGACACCGTCAAACAATCGATGGATTGGTAACTCATCACAAAAATGCCGGTTGGTAACTCATCACAGAGTATTACCGGTTCATATGTAAAATACCCGTTGCTGGTTTGACAAATGAAGACTGGTAAGAATGTGTTGTGCCACTTAGCCCCCTTGTACCGCTTGAGGTCTATGAACCGCTTGGGCTTGACATGCCGCTTTAGACCGGGAAACACATTCTGCAAAATCACTAATAATCTAAAGACTAGAATACAACATACCAGTTGGAACAGTTACCGGTTGAGCTCTAGCTAATACATATAAAGTGGATCTCAATGCAAGTGTGTGTCCATCAATGACAATCACAATATAAACATAAAAAATGCCAACAGACTAACATGTGTAGGATTAACATTTTGTGTGGAAGTAGTCATGATAGAAGATTTAAATGTAGGCACACTAGGCAAAGATGTAGGCATAGAAATATAATGATTGAATTGACTAGTGGGTTGAGTATAACCATGGACTTCAACACAACTTTTGATAAGCATGATATTAGTGTCTATGATATGAGAAAGGCCATACAAAAAACCAACACCAATTTTATCACTTTGTACCATTATTTTGAACCCTTTAAGTAATGTGATTGCCTCACTTTCCAAGTATTGTTGACTAATTCATTATTGAATATTTTCAAATTCATTTTCAATCTTCTTCAATTATTCCAAAATAACCCTATTTAGTGATTCATCCTCATTATGAGAATTATGAAGAGAATGGGATAAATGATATCATTTGTTGGGTTGGAGGATGCACCAACATTCTCAAGAAATAATTTATCCAAATTAGGCTCCATATCCTTAGTATTTAAACATTGGGAAGCCTTAATCCAACAACTTCTTCTCACGGGAATATTGTAGGTAGGACTAATGGTAACAAAACTCATGCACAAAGGATAAAAAAATTGAATACACAAATTGAAAATTGTGATTAATTAATGCAAAATTTTATAAAAGTGATTGATTAACCAATTAATTACGTTGATTTGTGAATTTGAAAGATAAATGCCTCTAAATCATAGCATAACATATTATAAAGATCGAATCTGAAAATAGATTTGAAAAATTATGCAACCCACAACTGAAATTTAGAATTTTAAATTAGGTTTTTTGTGAATTTAACCTCTAAATTTATGTAGTTAAATTGAAATGAAATCTATGAGTGCAAAATTGAATTTTAAAATGCATAAATAATTATATCTAAGAACACAAATCAGAAATTAAGGTGCAAGACGTCAGGTTCACCAAAATGTAATGGTGAAAAAATTAGGGTTAGGATTAAATTAAGATAATAAAACCACTAACAAGCTTAATTAATTTAATTACATAAAGGAGAGGAATCTAATAAATATAGCCTTGATAAATCTAGATTCTAATCAAATTCCAGGCCTCCTTAATGGGGCTCTATCCTCCTTAAATTGAATTGTTAAAGATTAGGGCAAGATAGTGAAATATTGAAGCAATTTGATAGAAATAGTGAGCTACAGTCATTGTATGGAGACACCAACTTGGATCTGAGTAGAAGAAGAAGATTTAAATTTGTTCCCAAAATTTTGGCTTAATTTTTGAAGACCAAGGCTCATCAATTCGCCATGGTCCTCCAAATTTCCCGCAATCAAAAGTTGAACCTACTCTTCTCTGTGAATCTTGTTGATCCTCCCAAATGAAGCTTTGTACCTATTTCTTACACACAAAAAGAAGGGGGAAATTGTTGGGAATAGGGGTTTGCCTTAGGTCAAACCCTAGTTTTGGAATTAACCATGAAATTGAATTGAACTGTAAATGAAGTAATACAATAAAATGCTTTCCTTTTGAGGGAAAAGCTCAAAATGAATGAAACACTAATGATATACCTTTATTAAAGTTTTGTTTGTCTCCACTAAGGAATTTGAGTTTCATGTAGATTATCTTCATAAAATAGAACATGAATGTCATCTCTAATGCTTGAATCTTGACTTCACTTCTGCTTCGAAGCTTGATAGAAGACTAATTTCTTGCTCACTTTAATTTGCTAGAGTGTAATTTCTTAATTGATTGATGAGGGTTTTGAAAGAGACAGGTAGACCTCCTTTTATACTTGCTTGTCAAAAATTGAATTAAATTTCCAACCTAAGCCGATAAGGGTTCTAATTTACCACTATCATTATGTGACCATTGAAAGGGGGTATTTTAGGGCCCAATTGAAGAGCCTAGGGAATATATGCCCTAGTTCTAATTAGGCCCAAGGCATGGACACCATGGTCCAGCGCCCTAGTCTTCAAAGTCGAGATCTCAACCAAGAGGGTCAAATAACTAAGAACGTGAAAACGTGACATAAATGAAGGGTGTGAGTAGAATCAATGCTTCACTCAAACCTTAGAGGATGAAATTCCAAAGTGAGGCCTAAATGAGGGTAAAATTGTAAGTGAGTACAATTTAGGAAACTATAGAAATGAAATATCGTATACATATATTATACCCAAAATTAGAATTATTTGTATTCATATATCGATGTGTAATCTATACATTCTTTATATATTCTTTATATATGTCTCTTCTATATAGTATCTCCATTTCATATATCTATTACCTTATTATGGTAAATATATCTATTTCCTATACTTATATATCCTAAGAAGGACGTATCCTTTATATGGTAACTCTAAAACTTATATTCTATCTTCTAAGTTATACATTCCCGAATCTTGTTTTTGGTTTTAAGTTATAAATCTCCAAACCAGTTTTTGTCTACCATTTTTTGGTCAACATCATCCCCACAATAAAACTTTGACTTGTCCTCAATTCAAACTTGTCTAAAACCATGATGAATTGTTAACCTTACTCTGTTTACATACCATAACATGATATTCCCATCCAAAGTTTCTAACTAGATTGTTTTGGGTTCCAGAATGTCATTGATATTGTAGGGACCGAGCAACCAAACTTTTAGTTTGCCTTGATTTTTGGACTTGTTTTATTATAAGAGTATAGCATCTCTAAGCTTAAAATTATTTTTTTCCTCAGGTTTTAGTCATGCCACACTTTTTGTCTTCTATGTTCTACTAATAGTGACCTACTACTAATTCTTTGTCTTCCTCTAGATTGTCCAATTTTTTACAATGTTGCTTTACAAATTCTTTAGTAAGTCATAGTGTCAATGTTGTTTGCAGGTTGTTTACATTTAAATTAATGGGTAAGATTTCTTCTAGGCCGTATACTAGTTCAAAGAGTGTATGAGAGGTAGCTACAAATTTATCCAGTAAGCCCAAGGTATTGATGGTATCTTGATGTCCCAATCACTCGTGTTCACATTTCACATCTTGATTAGAATGGTCCCTAGAATCTTATTTAATCCTTCACTCTCTCTATTTTCTTGTGGATGATAGGGAGTACCCCAATTGTGTGTGATCATAAAGTTATCTAGGAGCTCCTTGATATTTTTGTCCATAAAATACTTCCCTTAGTAACTCAAAATGCTTAAGGCTCATCCAAGTTGATTAATTATATTTTTGTAGAATAATTCAGCCACTAAGTGTGTAGTACAATCTTTACTTGGTTTTTCTTCTTCCCGTTTTATTAGGTAATCAACCCTGATAATGATAAATCTTTCTAAGGATAATTTAGTCAAAGGATGAATAGAGATGATGGAATAAATTGCATACTTTTCAAATAAATTTTGTGCAAGGAATAGTTGTAATGGAATTCAATCCTAGGTCGTGGGGTGTCTAGTTCACTCACAAATGTCAAATTTCTTTGTATACTATTTACAACCTTTGTATATGGTTGCCAACCATAATCTAGATGGTAGGATTTTGTGAGTTGTAGAATCTCCACCATTGTGTCCTCTTGGTACACCTTCATGAGCCTTCCTTAGTAGTTGTTCTCATTCATGTGCATAGAAAAATCTTCATAGTAGATCATCTCTTCGTCTCTTATATAGGGATCCTTCTAGTAAAATTTATATTAGTGATATTCTTAATAGTAACTATTGTTTTAGGGCAGTCATATCTGGGAGGTATGTTTTGGTTGAAATCAACTCAACAATGTCATGAGATTCCTCTTGAACTACTATCCCCCTGAAAAAGATATGTTCCTGATAGATCTTCTTTGTCAATATCCTTGTGGTATTCCCCCTTGTCAATTTGGGATAGATAGTTTGGGCCTTGATTGTTACTCTCGGGATTGACCATAATGTTAAAGTTAAACTCCTTAAATAATAGGATCCATCTACGTATATGCCCTTGTATAATTAGTTTATTTTATAAAAATCTTAAGGGTTTGTAGTTAGTACAAAAGGTAAATAGAGTTGAGAGAAAGTAGTGCAAAATTTTGTACAATGCATAGACCACAACTAAGGCTTCTCATTTAGTGGTTGTGTAATTTTTGTTAGCTTCAGATAGTTTTCTATTGGAAAACACTACCAAATAATCCTTATTTCCCCTAGGCTAAGCTAATATTGTACCAATGGCTATTCTATATGTATCTACATGGACATTAAAAGGTACTAAACAATTTGGAAATACTAGAATGGGTGCTTCTATTATCTTTTATTTTAAAGTATCAAAGGATTTCTCACATTCTTCTGTCCAATTGATGACTCTACTTATCTTTTGGTTTTTCAACAATTTATGTATTGGGACAGTTATGCAGGTGTATCCTTTGAGACATTTTATGTGGTATCCTACGTTTCTAAGTAATTTTTATACTTATGGAGTTGTTTTAGGTGGTGGTAGGTTCATGATTAGGACAATTTTCATTAGGTCAACTATTAAACCTTCTTTACAAATAATACTCTCTTGACAGTCTTCAACACGTTTCTTGCACTTTCACACCTCTTCAATCTTCATCAATCATATTCTTGTAGCAGCATTTTCTCACTCAAGAGAAACACAAGAGACATAACAACAACTTGTAGCAAGTACAAGACCATTAGCACCATCAACAACATATCCACTTTATCATCATGCTTCTAATCATCATCTTAATTTTTACAATCCTCTTGACTTCATGCTTCTAATCCTCATCTAAATATGATATCACCATGATAACATCTCTGCCATCCAAACATTATAATATACACCATCACTATTGTTCAATACATCAACATCATCATACAAGAATATCAACATACTAAGTGTAGACATCAACACCAAGGAGGTGGACAACCACAAGAAAGAACATATTCAACCATCAACCATCTGCACTATTTATCAATGATGTAACACCTGAGACATCATTCTCCATCAATCACAATATAACACATCAGCACTATTTATGCATTCCAAAATCTTGTTTTAGATTTAAATTTTTATATCTTTAGACCAATGTCTATGTACCATTTTTCAGTCAACATCATCGCCATAGTAAAACTTTGAATTGTCCACAAGTCAAACTTGTCCAAAATCTTGATGAAACTGTTTTAGCCTTACTCAATTTAAATACAATAGCAGGATCTCCCATCCAAAGTTTCCAATTGGATTGCTCTAGATTCCAGAATGTCATTTATTCTTAGGGACCGAGCCACGAAACTTTCAGTTTTTCTTGCTTTTTGAACTTGTTGTCTTATAAGAGTTTAGTATCTGCAAGCTTAAACTATTTTTTATTTAGGTTTTAGTCATGCGATACTTTTTGTCTTCTATGTTATGCTAATAGGTGACATTTTGCTAATTGTATGTCTTCCTCTAGGTTGTCTAGTTTCTCATTAGTTTCCTTTACAAATCCATCTACAGTAAGTCATAGTGTAATTGTTGTTTAGAGGTTGTTGACATTAAAATTGATTGGTATTATTTATTCTAGGTCGTATACTGGTTCAAAGAGTGTATGTGAGGTATCCCTTTTATAATTTGCCTAGTAATCCCAAAGTACTAAAGGTATCTTGATGCCCCAATCACTCATGTTCACATTGCAGATCTTGATTAGAATAGTTCCTAGAATCTTATTTAATGCTTCGCTTGCCCTATTTTCTTGTCGATGGTAGGGAGTGTTCTGGTTTTGTCTGATTGTAAACTTATCTAGGAGCTCCTTGATATTTTGTTCAAAAATAGTCCCTTGGTCACTCAAAATGCTTAAGGTGCACCCAAATCGAGTAATTATATTGTTGTAGTGGAATTCAATTATTGTGTATGGAGTGTGATCTTTACATGGTTCTTCTTAACTTTACATTTTGTTAGGTAATCGACCCTGATAATGATAAATATTGCTTTGAATAATTTAGTCAGAGTGTCAAAAGAGCTGATGAAATCAATTGTGAAATTTTTAAATAAAATTTTGTACAAGGAATAGTTGTAACATAATTTCATCCAAGGTTTTTGGGCATCTAGTCCAGTAACAAATGTCACATTTTTTTGTATACTATTTACAATATTTGTGTATGGTTGGCCACCATAATCCAGATAGTAGTATTTTGTGAGTTGTAGCATCTCCACTATTGTGGCCTCTTGGTATGATTTCATGAGCCTCTCTTAGTAGTTGTTCTCATTCATGTGCATAGAAAACTCTTCAGAGTACATCATCTCTTCCTTGCTTAAATAGGGTTCCTTCTAGTAAAGTGTATAGTAATGATTTTCTTTTTAGTAACTAGTTTTTTTGGGGCTGCCATATTTGGGAGGTATGTTTCGGGTGCAAGTTGTTGGCATTGTATTGTCATTGATGTCAACCTCTATAGAAGGTCAACCAGTATGGAGTATTGTTCACATGTAGTCATTGATGTCAACTAGTGTTGCAGGTCACCGGTAAGGAAGAAAATGTCATTCAGAGGAATGATCACTGGAGTCACCGGTACATAAGTTAGTGTTTGACTTGTGTGGATGAAATGGACAAGTTACCGGTACAGTATACCACCGATAAGGAAAGGATGTCAACTAGTAAGAGTTGTGTTAATAGTGAGCAGTTGCCAACTGGCAAGCTTATGACTAGTGAAAAAACATGATGAGCAAGGTGCTTGAGCTGTTGTTTGTGATGAAGAGGTAGAATGCTACCTAGATCACATCAACACGGGAGGAGAAGGATGTACAGGTCATCGGTATGATGTGTGGATGCAGAACAATAGGACTCCCACCGGATAAAGATATAGTCATCATGTGAAGAGATGACTGATAATGATTGTGCCCACACCAGATCACGTGTGCCTATTTGAAGACATGTTGCACAAAAAGGGAAGCCACATGAGTGCATTGCAGGATGTAGATGACAAGGATTCACTACCACCGGTAAGTGGAGCTTATCTCCTATCATTCAAAATGTGCATCATAGTTCTATGATAAGGAAGAAGAGGTAAAGGGAAGTGTTTGAATGCTCACACCGGATCTACCGGTGAATCAAAGGGATTCCTCAAGTGCATGAAATCGGGGATATGCACTGGACTGACAAAGAAGGCATGTTGAGTTTTTGGTACAGGTGAAGAGTGATGGGTTTGTCACTTTGACAAACCGATTGAGATATGGTCTGGACTGATGATGAAGAAGGAAAGGCTGAGCAGTTGCAGATAGAGGAAGATGGTTGGATTGACAATGGAGTCAACTGAAGGTTGATGACATGGTGTCATCAAGGGTTTTACCAGTAAGTATGTCTATCGGTAATATGGACAAAGTGCAGATGTAGAAGACTTCCATCTATTGAAGATGTGCATAAGTGAGGACAACAACAGTGCTGATTGGTTGAGAGTTCCACCGGAAGAGAAGGGAGGTGCAAGGTTGATGACAGACTGGTTAAGGGTTTAACCGACAAGGTTACCAAGCCAGTAGATGAACTTGGTAATGGAATTAGTTAGTGATCCAATCCACACTGACATAGTTGATAAAGCAAAGGTGGATGCCGACACAAGGGCCACGTGGAGATGAAGTGGCATGCATGCATAGGTTGGCGTGTTGAGTTGGTGAAGTGTCAGGCGGCAAGGTAGATGGTGACAAGTCGACATTTATGTCGACTGCGAGATTCACGAGATGCACTGCAAAGGTTTGTGGCTCGAGGTCAGGAGGACAAAAAAGATCCAACTCAGAATGATTGAGCAAATCAAGGCAAGTGAAGGAAACCACAAAACCAATCTTGGTGATCGACCAAGAAATCAACTGACAGGTCAAAAGCAGATTGCCAAAAATAGAAGGCATGATCAGAAAGGTATGACAATGGCGAGATTGACTAATGAGTTATAGTTCATCAATACAGTCGATCAGATCAGATGAGATTTGACTAGATTTGGTTTGTCTCGAGGTTGATGAGAAAACCCTAACCACCTTAAATTTGAATTGGCTTTTGGCAAAAAAACCTGGTTATAAATATGCAAGCCAAAATCATTGAAGGGTGCTGCTGGATGAGGGAATGTTTTTGCATGCAAGGAGAAATCAGTCAAGTGCTCATAAAGAAGAAGAAGAAGAAGAGGCTGAGTGTGAGGAAGAACAAGATTGAAGTGCTCAACTAGCAGCAGTGAGAAAACTGACAGTGACCATACCGGTAGAGGAGAATTCCAGAAGAATTCAGAGAAGGCAAGCATATAACTGATAGAGTGTAGTACCGGTGGAGAGAAGTGGTGTACCAAAGATAAGAGAGAACCGGTAAAGTGTAGAACCAACAAAGAGAAAAACTAGAAGAGAAGGAGAAGAGGCTAAACCGGCAAAAGTGCAATAAAGAGTAAGGTTGCAGCAGTGTGAGGGTTAGTAGAGAACCGACAGTGAACTGGATAGAATATCCAGCAGACAGATTTGCAGAAGTGTTACAAAATTCATTTGCAACAAGGCTATTAACTTTTAAATTATTATGTTTTGTGATCACTGAGTTGGAGCTCGATGTAGGGGTCATAGCTCCTTGGGTTGGTGCCCTAAATCAAGGGTTGGTGCTCCTTGGGTTGGTGCCCTAAATTAGGCGTTGGTGCTCCTTGGGTTGGTACCCTAAAGTAGAGGTTGGTGCCCTAAACATTGTAATCAAAGATTCATTATGAGTCTGGATTGGAGTAGTAGTCTCGAGCAACATTTCTCACTGAGGTTTTTCCCATATTGGGTTTTCCTCGTATATGTTGGTGTTATGTGATGTCCTTTTATGTGTAAGTGCATTTGTGATTAGTCTCCCTTCTAACCAGTAAGTCTGTATTCAGTTAGATCTGATAACCGATATGCTCACATAGGATAGTTAAAGGGAAAAGTTTGAGAACCACTAATTCACCCCCCTCTCAGTGATACATTGTGTCTAAGACAAGCAACTCAACAATCTCAAGAGATTATACTAGAACTACCGATAATGTTAAAATTAAACTCCTGAAATAATAGGAGTCATCTACATATACACCCTTGTATAACTAGTTTATTTTGAAAAAAAATAAGAGTTTGTGGTTAGTGTAAAAGGTAAATAGAGTTGAGAGAAAGTAGTGCTAGATTTTGTGCAATGTATACACCATGACTAAGGCTTCTCATTTGGTGGTAGTGTAATTTACTTTATCTTGGGATTGTTTCCTAATGGAAAACACTACCAAATGATCCTTATTTCCACTAACCTGAGCTAATACTATGCCAATTACTATTCTAGATCCATCTCCATTGACATGAAAAGGTACAGAATAATCTAGAAAGATTAAAATGGGTGCGAACTACTATCTTTTATTTTAGATTTTCAAATAATTTCTCACATTCTTATGCTGAATTGATGGCTTTACTTGTCTTTTGTTTTTTCAACAATTCTTGTAGTGGGGCAGCTCTTGAGGCATATCCTTTGATAAATTTTATATTATAGCTTGTGGATCCAAGGAAGGTTTTTACTTCTGGGGTTGTTCTAGGTGGTGATAGGTTCATGATTAGGGCAATTTTTATTAGGTCAACCATCAAACCTTCTTTACAAATAATATTCTCCAGATAGTCTTCAACATGCTTCTTGCACATTCACACCTCATAAATATTCATCAATCATAATCTTCTTGTTGCATCATTTGCTCACTCAAAAGTAACACAAGAGACATCACAACAACTTGTAGCAAGTACACAACATAACACATCATTATGCAACAATCACAACATAAAACATCAACAAGATGTACTTCCATGAAGCTCATCATCAACATATCATTAATGACAACACACAAGCTAAGGTTTGACATCAATGACAACACTTGTCATCAATGACAACAACTACCAACAATAGGTACATAGGTGGTGCTAGGGTTTTTTTAGAATGAAAAGAGTATTAGTTTGTTAGATGCATCACTTTTCTCAATATCGATACATACATTTCTTCTTTTGTGTTGATTTTTTTTCTCAAAACGGTTTCTCCATGTAAATCCTATTTTCATTTAAATTTAAATTTTATGTGCTCACATAATCAATCTATTCTACAATTCTTATATATCATTTAATATTTGCATATACTTGTAAGAGAATTTATTGTAGTATTTTTACCCTTTTTCTCAACACTATGAGATGCTTGTTGCAAGGTGTGCGCCCTTGGTTTCCGTGTCTTGTGTAGTGCAGCGCTTGGGTTTGTGATATGGCTTAACCACCTCCTATGGATTCTATAAGTCTAGTGGTTGTATCGGGCATTAACAAGTTGATCTTTTGGTGCAACGACAACCACACTTGTAACAATAAGTATCAGAGATAGATCCTCCGAAAAAAGCCTGACCGCTTGTGGAGATTCGAGATGGCAACTTATGTGTTCAAGGAGATTCATAGATTTGATGGAAGCAATTATAATATGTGGAAGGATTAGATGGAAGTTCATTTGAAGTGTATTGGAGATGAGTATTGTAAGATTATAAAGAATGTCTACAATGTTCCTTAGAATGGACCGGTAACTGCTGTTGAGATCAAGGATGTTGAACATAACATAAGATCTAAGGAAGCATTGCTGAGTGCCTTGACTGATTCGAAGATGACTAAAGTGATGGGTTTGAAGACTGCACATGAGATCTAGAAGAAGTTAGAGACCTTGTATGAAGGATATGCTCAAGTCAAAGTAGCTAAGTTACAGAGTTTGAAAGGGAAGTATGAAGCATTGAAGATGGGAGAAGATGAAAACATAACATCCTTTATGGCTAAGGTGAATGAGCTTGTCATGAACATCAGATGTGCCAATGGAACTCGTGAAGAAGATGAGATTGTTGCTAAAGTGTTGGGATCATTGCCTTCTTCTTACAAACATAAAGTAGCTACTATTGATGAAATCTGGAGTGTGACTATTGTGACAAGAGACATGTTGGTTGGAAAGCTTGTTGCATTTGAGTTGAGTGAATCTGGAGAATCACATGGTAAATCTGAAACTGCATTCGAAGCCTCTATATCTGGGAAACAAAAGTATGATCCGAGAGAGAGTTCATGTTGGGTATCTAGATATGAAAGAGCAAAGAGAGAGATGGAAGAGAAAGAAAGAGAATTGGACTAGCTTGAAGCCCTCATTGCTTGGAGATTGCCTAAAGGAGCCAATAAGTATGATGGAAAGTTACCTTTGAAATGTTTCTCTTGTAATAAGATACAACATTTTTCTTCTAGGTGCCCTGAGAGAATGTCTAGATATGATAAGCATGATGAATTTGAAAAGAATGATAGATCTGATAAGCCCTATAATCCTAATCGGAAGTTTAGATATCAAAAGAGATGTTATTATGCTGCTGATGAAGGTGTGACAGATGAAGAATCGAAGAATGGGAATTTAGAAGATGAGTTTGTATTTATTGCTATAAAGGAAGATGATTTGGTACCAGTGAATCCTACAAGTTGCATTGTTGAGGAGAAAGCTTTGGCTGCTAAAATTGAAGAGAAAGATGAATGGGTAATTGACAATGTCTGTTCACATCATATGACAAGTGATAAAAGTAAATTTGTGAGTATGGAAAGGTATGATGGTGGCATAGTGAGATTTGGAGATGATAAAGCTTGTGTAATTCATGGTAGAGGTTCTATATCTTTTAATGGTAAGCTTAATACAGATGATGTCTTGTATGTTGAAGGATTGATGCATAATATTTTGAGTGTTGGATAGATGATTGACAAGGGATATGATTTGCAATTCAAGAATGGTAAATGCAAGATCCTAAATGCCTCTGGTATAGAGATTGCATCAGGGACTAAGAGTAAAGGTAATATCTTTCACTTGAGTGTTGGTGAGAAAAGTTGTTTGATTGCTCAGATTGATGAAAGTTGGTTATGGCATAGAAGGATGTGTCATGTTAATTTTGACTACATGATAAGGATAAGTTCTACTCAAGTTGCTAGAGATTTTCCTAAGATTGTGAAACCTGTTAATCCGCTATGTAAGGAATGTCAATTGGGAAAGCAAATAAGAACTACATTCAAGAGTAAATTGTATTCATCTAGTGGATTGTTAGATCTAGTGCATACTGACTTATATGGTCCTAATAGAGTGAGAATTATGCCGGATAACATATATTTCATGTTGTTGATTGATGACTATTCTAGGATGATGTGGGTTACCATTCTAAGGGAGAAATCTTAAGCATTGGATAAATTCAAGATATTCAAATCTAGAGTGGAGATTGAGACTAGATTGAAGTTGAAATACCTGAGATCTGATAGAGGAGGAGAATTTACATCAGGAGAGTTTGATACATTCTATGAGAGGAATGGAATTAGAAGATAATTATCTGCTCCTAGAACCGCTCAATAGAATGAAGTTGTTGAAAGAAAGAACATAACTATCTTGGATGTTGTCATGACTATGCTAATAGAAGGAAATGTTGCACAAACCTTTTGGAGAGAATCTGTTAGCACTATTGCTTACACATTCAATTGGGTGCATATAAAAGGTGATTCCAATAAGAATCCTTATGAGCTATGGTTTGGTCATGTTCCTACAGTTAGATATTTCAGATTTTTTGGAAGTAAATGTTATATCAAAAGAGATGAGGATATAGGAAATTTTGATGCAAGATTTGATGAAGGAATCATCTTGGGTTATTCTTCTAAGAGAAAGGCCTACTAGTGTTACAATAAGAGACTGAGAAAGATAGTAGACAACACAAATGTGAAAGTTAATGAATGTCTTGGAAATAAGATCAGAGCATGCGGATATGAATTTGATGATGAAGATGTTATTTCAAAGCCTATGCAGACTGGGATCTTAAAGAATAATGATCTTATAGAGGCTGGTAATCTGGATATTGTTGCTTCCAATGAAGAAGTTCAAGAACTTGAGAATAAAAACAATCTAAAGACTCTAAGGTATGTAAGATTGAACCATTTTGAAAATCAAATTATTGGTGATAGCAATAAAGGTGTGATGACTAGGAGAAGGATTGATGTTGAAGAGATATGCTTGATTTCAAATATTGAACCTAAAGATGTTGTAGAAGCATGTAAAGATGACAATTGGATAAAAGAAATGGAAGAAGAGTTGAATCAGATTGAGAAAAATAACACTTGGGAGCTTGTTCTGAGACCTAAAGACAAGAATGTGATTGGTACTAAATGGGTGTTCTAGAATAAACTGAATGAAGCAAGTGAAGTTGTTAGAAATAAAGCAATAATGGTATGTAAAGGGTGTTCTCAGATGGAAGGGATTGACTATGAGGAGAATTTTGCTCTGGTAGCTAGAATGAAGCTGTTAGATTGTTGCTTGCATATGCTGCTTGCAATAATTTCAAGGTATATCAGATGTATATCAAGTCAGCCTTTTTGAATAGTGATTTGGATAGGAATTCTACACTGAGAAACCAAATGGATTTTCTTTATCAGATGAAGGAGATATGCTGTGCAAATTGAACAAAACACTGCATGGACTTAAGCAAGCTCATAGAGCTTGGTATGCTAGATTGGATAAGTATTTGTTGAAGTTGGGAATCTGTAAAGGTGTTGCTGATAGTAATGTTTACTTTAAGGTTGATAATGATAACAATTTGATTGTTGAAGTCTTTGTTGATGATATCATTTTTGGAGGAGATGATGATTTGAGTATGAAATTTGTTGATGATATGTAAAAGGAATTTGAGATGTCTATGATAGGTGAGATTAAATTCTTCTTAGGATTGCAGATTACACAAATTGACAAAGATATTTTCATTTCTCAATCTAAGTATATGAAGGAATTATTGAAGAAGTTTGGGTTAGATGACTCTAAACCTATTGGAACTCCTATGGTGACTGGATGCAAATTGTCTAAAAATAATTGTTACCAAAATTTTGCACAATGCCAAATTTGATGCCCTAATGAAGCCTTGAATTCATTTTTGAAAAGGTCCAAATCATGAACAAAGAAGAAATGCACTATTTTTTCTAACTTGTTTGCTTCATGTGCAGATACAGGAAAACAATGAAGCATGTGGGTTCAAATGGGCTCCCATGAGGGTTGAGCTCAGCATGCTATTATAGATCACAGAGACTTTATGCTCCTTTTCAAGAAAGGCTTGGCTTATCAAGCCTGATTGGGACTCCAAAAAATTCATGCTTTTGAATTTTTCCCTATCAACAAGATGTACCCCGATGAACAAGCATAGTGCGAAAAGTTATATCAGCTATTGGAATAGAAGGTTCCAAGTCATTCTAAAGACCCAATAGGAAGGTGTGGAGTGCTAAAGGTTGTATCGGCCATAGAAATGAACCATTTCATATCATCCTGATGACTCGATGGAAAAGCCAGGGCATGAAGAACAATTATCCCACATTGGCAGTGTAAACAGAGTGTATAGCATTTAAAGCTCAAATCACATGTAACTAAAGTGTCAAAGCTTGAAAGCTTTTGACAAAAGGTGGCTCATCACCTGGTGGACCCCCCATGCGCACACATCTCAAGGTGACCCAAATTTTGCATCAGACATCGGTAAGACCCATGATATGTTACCCTGAAGGCCCGATGATCTGATGGAACATGTCAGATAGTTGATTCAAGCGAGGGGAAAGTTAAAGATCAACCACCAGATCAAGAGAGATCAGACGGTGGAGTGACATTTTGGGGCTATCCATGATTGTCACTGTATCGCGATTGTCAAGTGCTCGGAACAAATACCCTTGCGACAAGTGGCAGGTCATGTGGTGTCAAGGTTGACTCTGAATAAATCAAAAGGTGATAGGTTTTGACACATGGCAGATAGGTGGTAGTCCAGTGGCTGGTGACATGGCACAGATGGATGATGTCGAGTAGACCTTGGCTGTGATAGGTCCCAAAAATGTTTCACCGAAGGGTCACTTTCATCGACATAGGGTATATCGAAGAAATCAGAAACAGTTTGGCCAAAATGAGGATACCAATGAAACTGTAGGTTCGATAAGACTGATAAGCAACTCGCCGAGGGAGTAATTTGGCCAAAAGAAGGATATCTAATAGAACAAGACACGTGGCTGATACGTGGTAGATAGATGGTATCTAGGCGGATCTCTGGAACCAATTAGGGCCTGACACATGTTGACATGCGTCACAAGAGAGTAGCTCAACTAGGGTTAAAGGTCAAGCAAGTTCAGGAAAGATCAATAGTAATCTGAAGGATCTAAGGGCCATCGCTATACCACTATAGAAAGAAGCTCCCCATTTATCATAGTGACTTGGCGAGTAAGCACATGCGGAAAAGGCAAAGGAAAGGTGAGTAGCTAAGAGATTAAAGATCGAGCAGTTTGAGGGTAGATCAATGGTCGTCGCTATACTACATGATGAAGGTGCTCAATAGTTATTCCTTGTGACTTGGCGACTAATGATGTGGCCGTCTAGGTGGGCTAAGAGTGAATGAAGAACCAAGGCAGGCTGAGGTTAAAGATCGAATAGATTGATCACATCCAATGGTGATCGCACAGATTTGATAGTGGTCACTAAGCCACAAAGAAAAGTTGATCACCCAGTTATCGATGCGACTTGACGACAAGGTGGGTCCAGTACAGATGGCGGTCCAAATGGTAGAAAAAGTGGACCCGCGAACCAATCAAAGGCTGACATGTGGCAAAAAACCTACGAACGAGTGGATGTCTAAGTCAACCTTGAACTTGAACTTCAAAATGGTTCAGTGGTTCAAAAAGGTTCAAAAGTTCAGTGGTTCAATGCTTCAAAAAGGTTCAATGGTTTAGTGGTTCAATACTTGAAAGTGGTTCAAATGTTTCAAAATATTTTTTTTCCGTGGGCCCAGGATGAACAAGGCAAACTCATAAAGAGGTGGGCCCGCTCCAGAGTGTTGAAAATTTTAAGTGAAGCCCAGGTGGATCCGCGGACAAATCTGAATGTAGCACGTGGCAAGGGTCAAATGACTAAGTGGGCCCATTTTTCAAAGAGCAACTCAGGCGGGGTTTTAAAGGCCGAGCAAGTCTAAAAATATCCAATGTATTTCGCTATACCGCAATAGAAAACTGCCCAAGCATTGATCACCGCGACATGGCGACAAGCCACTAGTAGTTTCAGCGGTTAGTGAGGCTGTATTGGGATAAAGGAGCAAAGACCCCGAAGTCAATCGGAAAGTGCCACATGACAGAGTGCAAATAGAGATCTAAGAGGATCGAATGATCAAGATAGCTACTCAACTAATTTCTCATTGACCTGATGGATTTGATTTCAGGGGTCAGGAGAACTGGTCGTCTGCACGGTGAAAAGCCCGCCAAGCAAACAGTTAAATTTCTGCATGAAAGATTAATATAGACACTGATCGATTGTCCAAAATGAAAGTGTTGCATACCATTGGAAAGCTCATGAAACAAAGAGATCATATTTTTCAACCATTTATACCAGAACTTTCAACATGAAGAGCAATTGCCAGGGAATACATTCGATATTTTCAATGGGATTTCTTTTAATATAGTCTCGGTTCATTTCATCATGCTGATTTCACATGGGGATAGCTATTTTTCACACTTAGACATGCTGATTTTCAAACAAAGGGTTCTTCTTTTTCAGTCAAGCTTTGTTAGGCAGGACTGGCAACTCCATATGGAGTAAAGAGGTTTTCTCTTCATGCAAAATTAGTGGCAATCCTTTTGAACAATAAAGATTGTTATTTTACAGTATTATGCATGAGTTTTTATGCCTTTCTTGAGAAGATTCGCCCAAGGATTTTCTCATGCAGTCATTTTAGGGTTTTTGAAGGGGATTCATTAGAATTTCTATATATTCTCTTCCTCCTTTTTTCCCTCTGGTTCTTTCTTTTTTGCATACACATTTTTGCAAAAAAGCATTGTATCTCAACACTTTTTTCAGTTTTCAACATTGTAATAGAGAGTTTCAGTTTCCTTGTCAATTATTTCTTATTTTTCTATTGTTAGATGAATGATTTGACAAAGTTATTGTAATTTAATTCTTAATCCTTTTCTTTGTCTCATCTATGCTTTACAAAAATAGGAAGATTTCATAGTAAATTCAGGTTGTGGGTTGTGTTCATTTGTTTCTAGTTCTTTGCATGTTGTGAAAAAACACTTTTCCTACATGCAGAAGTTAGAAAACTTTGAGCCTTCACATGAAATGTTTATGAATTTCATGATCTTATTTTATTTGTGAGATAATTTTTGGGTCTTGTTGCAGCTGGTTATAGTTTTACGACAACAAGTAGAACTGCATCATTTTGGTGTATCACCTCCATTAGGATAGTTTTTTCCATTACATGCAAGACTTTTAATCCTTTTCCCACAAGAAGTTAGTGTAGGAGATCCATCAGAATGGGAAGTCAGCACATAACCCAAAGATTCACCTTCAACTTTAGCAACCCACAGGCTCAAAGGTGTTTCCATGTTTCACAGGATTGCTTGGTTTCACACTTAGCATCACGGGTGCAATCCTCACTGACAACAATAATGAATCTCAGAAAGTTAATCAAACTTTGTATAGATCTATGGTTGGTGTATTGATGTACTTAACTCATACTAGACCGGACATTATGCATGTTGTTTGTCTTTGTGCTAGATTTCAAGCTGATCCTAAAGAGACTCATGTTATTGTTGTGAAGAGTATTTCCAGATACATGAAGAGGAATGTTGACTATGGCTTATGGTATCTGAAGAATTATGATTTCATGCTATGTGCCTATACTGATGTTCATTGGGCATGTGATGTTGATGACCGGAAGAGCACTACTGGTGGAGCTTTATTTTTTGGAAATAATTTGGTTTCATGGTCAATTAAGAAGCAAGATGTTGTATCTCTATCTACTACTGAAGCCGAATACATTGTTGCTGCTAGCAACTATACCCAGGTAGTTTGGATGAAGCAAATTTTGGAGGATATTAGAGTGATTTATGATCAGCCTAATATTATTTAATGTGATAATTCAAGTGCTATCAATATTTCCAAGAATCTGGTACTGCATTCTTTAAAAAGGCATGTATCAATAAAGTATCATTTCTTGAGGGAGAAAGTCAATGATGAAGAAGTCAGATTGGAATATGTATCTACAAAGGATTAGATTGTATATATTTTACTAAGCCTTTGCCTGCAGATATATTTATCTATTTGAGAGACAAGTTAGGGGTCTATGCCCCTCCTGATGAGAACTAGATGCATAGAGTTGCATCAATCCGGTTGATTTCAGAACTTTATCTTCTTATTCGGGTTGATGAGTTGGTGTTGCTACTCAGCCAAAGTAGTTAGTGTGTGATTCAGATGATTAGTTGTGAGTTTATCCTAAGGGAGATATTTTCCTTCTTAGAGGAAGAGATTATTTGGTGCGGGGAGAGAAGAATGACTTGTATTCTGTCTTTGGCATTGCTGTCAAAGGGGGAGAGAAGCATGCAAAAAATTGCCTTATCTTTGGAGCTTTGTGTGCATGATCTTAGGGAGAGTTTTTTGGAGATTTATTGTGTTGATTAATTCCTTTTCATTTATTCCTTTTTACATTCATATGTTTCCATCAATGCCAAAGGGGGAGATTGGTGGATATTGTTGCTGCTAGGATATATTATTGTCATTGGTGTCAACATATTCACGTGTTTGGTGTTCTAATGATTGCATTGAGTTGATTTGGTTGGTTTATCTGTTTGGGACATTGAATCAACTAGAGATACTTCATTGTTTATTAATTTCATGATTCTATGTGGTGATTTGGTTGAGTTGTGGATTTTGGTATGAAGATTGTTCTTTTGTGTTCTATGGTTGGCAGAGTCTGGTATTTGATCCATTGTGCTCTGAGATGATCATACCTTTGGTTGTGGATTTGGAAGAGTGTTTTGGATGTTCATGTGTACCTACATTTAAGGTGGTTAGTGATTTGGTGCTCGGCAAGTTATCTTTCCAATCCGAATAGTTGTTGTTAAGTGTTTTTGAGTGTTATCATGTTGATCGATGAAGATTTGACTAAGGGGTGTTGGTGCAACTACTGCGGATGGTTCTAATGTTCTTGTTGGTGTTTCTTGATCGTGTCCTATTTTTTTTGTTGGTGTGCATTGATCATTGTGTGTAGTATTGGTGATTTTATTGATCTAGTGATATTCTTCATGTTATGCGGTATTTTTGGCGGTGTAGCATGTTGCGGTTGAGCTTGGCGAGATTTTCAGTGGTGATGCATGTTTGAAGATTTTATTTAGGTCCATGCTATATCATCTATGACATTGTATTGGTCTGGTAGTTTATGTATGTATCGTGTGTTGTAATTTTGTAATTTAGGGTTGAGGGTTTGGTCAACCTTGCAGTCAAGGTTGATGAATTGTATAAATAGGTGTTGTACTCATGTAATTTATGTGTTGTTGATGTGTCTGCATTATCAGAGAGTGGTGTATGTGCGCATAAGAAAATTTATCCTTCGACATGATGTATTGAGCAGAGATTGTTTCAAGACAAACAAATGAGCCTAACTGAAACTGTTATCAGGCATTAGCAGATGTTATCTTTGTAGTTCATTTAATTTGGATTGTAGTTCGAATAATATTGTAAGGTAGTGAACCTTCCCTGAGGGTTGGAGCCTTCAGGGTCATTGTATTTTGAGAAATGAGCTCTAGGAAGTGTGTCTGAATGCATGTGCATTCCCCATTGTAATATTTACACATACTTCTGCAAAGTATCATCTTATTGTGGGTAGGTTCCCACCGTGGTTTTTTCCTTAACTGGGTTTTCCATGTCAAAAATCTTGGTTTCATGTGTGTTGATGTTATTATCTTTATCTTTATTCTTGTTGCAGTTGATTGAAATCTAAGATTGTGCTTAAACTGTTTAATCTAGTGAAAATTGATTCACCCCCCCTCCCCTCTCAGTTTTCCTTCATTGTTATTGCCAACAATTGGTATCAGAGATTGGTCATAGGTTCAAACCCCTCGCTTGCACTGGGGGGGGTTGTTGCAAGGTGTGTACCCTTGGTTTCCTTGTTTTGTGCAGTACATAGCTCAAGTTTGTGACATGGCTTAACCGCCTCTTGTGGATTCTATAATTCTATTGCTTGTATCGGGCATTAACAGGTCAATCTTTTGGTGCAACGACAACCACACTTGTAACAATTCTATGTCATCTATACTTATTTTTTGTTAAAAAAACTATTAAATAAATTGAAATAATATTACACAAACTTAGTTAAATGTGACTAGTTGTCACTAGTACCAAAATGTTACTCCCTCGAAAAAGTAATCCTTTTATATACTATTAAGTTCATTCTTGAATAATATGAATAATAATGGATACATGTGACTAGCTAAATCAAGTATAGTTTTTTTCAAATTAAACAATTAAAAGAATATAGTTCTCATTGGAAAAGTCTCTCCATTAGGACTTTTTTTTTATCGATCCATTAGGCATAATAATGTTATGCATAGGCTATTATATTATTTATTCATATATTCCTAAATGATTTATACAAACATGTTAAAGATCATGTATAGATGACATCACAATACACATCCTAAACTATCTAATGGGAAAGAAATTTTGGAACAATTAACATATGCCACCTATTTTATTTGAGTCCAAGAAGTAGAGAAAAGGATAATTCATAACTTATCTAAATGATTCTCTAAATAATGAAATGCACAATGAAACCTATTACACAAGAAGCAAAAAATATATAATACATTAAGACATAAATTTAGCAAAGTTGCTACTTATATTTATATATGAGAATAGGAGTAAATATAATTATGTATTCATATATAAAAGACTAAGAATGAAAATTCATATTATCAAAAAGGGGTTCTACAACCTTTCTAAATTACTTAGAATCCAAGAAGTAGAAAATTAAATGTGTGGAGCTTATTGATGGAAGAAACCAAGAAATTGGATTGGAATGTTATACATGTACAAGAATAGAGTACAAAACTATCAAGTGATGCACACAAAAGGGATTTGGTCTAGTATCTTTCTTATTATACAAAATGTCTAGTGAAAATATTTATAATTGAGTTCAACTTGTGACAATGAGGTCTCTATGGATAGGATGCTACCAAGTACAAAATTGTATTGTGTAAAAAAAATGTAGTATGGGATGTTGTCGCTTATTCAATTCTTATTATTCAAAATGATAGACTTCGATGGAGCTAAGTCATGTAGCATATTTCTTGCTAGGTATCTTTTGAATATTGAGGCATGTAACATGTGGATAGTCATGTTCTATGTGTCTCAAATGTATGGTCCAATACAAAGTTGAAAACACAAAGCATGGGCATAGCATGTGCTTGTATCACACAATGTAGAGGAACATGTATTATAAGTGTACAATGTAGAAGGATGAAGCAACTGGTACTTGAGGTTCTAGTGAAGTTGTTCAATATTGCATGTAGAGAACTCCCAATATGGTACAACTTTGAGGCTTGTGCATAGTTATGAGATTACACTATATGTTTGTTAGGTGGATAAATTAGAGTTGCGTCAAGTTGCACGGTTCGCATGCGATGGTGCAAAATTGCTATATGTTCATCTAAGAATAAGGCATCTTGACATTATGTGAGAATGCAAATGAATAATGTATGAGATACAATTGATACAATATTTTTTTGAACCAATGTGCAAGACTATGGTTTAATCAACCACCCTAACATGATCATGTTGAAGTATCATCGAATCAAGATGCCTCTAATTGAATGTATACCTACATGTAGTGTAAGAAACACATGGGTTGATAAACTAAAATGACTTATATCATTACTAATCAACTTGTACATTTAATCTTCAAATATAGTGACCTATAATTACCTCTTTGCTCCACACTTTGCAATAAGAAATTCTTTTCCAACTATTAAAACCACCATAAATGACTAATCACGAAAAAAATTCTAGTGGTTGTGAGGCCCAATAATGATAACATTATTGCTACTTGGACTCCTTGTGATGGCCCAAAAAGGAAAGCTAAAACTACACTCTAAAACAACAAACTCGAAGTAAACCAGCAAAACTAATACTAAAATCAAAAGCACCTCTTAAACAATAAATTGAACTTTAGTCAAAAAATTCATTGACAATGGGAGTATTCCATCATCCTCTTACAAAAACCTCAACTTCCATTTTAACCCCCTAAACCCGTAACAATTAGATAACCACATTACTCAATACAAACATTATGTATAATACAATTTTACTTATTAAAAAACAAAGTATGGATTTCAACTAATAATACATCCATTACGAATTGTATGTCTATCCTGAGATCAAAATGTGCTTTTGACTATACCTTTTTTGTACTTATTAATTAAGTTAAAAAATAGAATATAATTATTTTATAATTTTCACTTTAATTAATAAATAGAAAAAGATATTGTCACTCTACATCATGATCCCGATGTAGATCCCTAACTAGACAATAGTTAAAGACCTCAAAACTTAAAAGCTCAATGAATCTCAAAATTGTCAAAAACCTTGAAAATGAACAAAAGCTCAATGAATCTCAAAATTGTCCCAAAAAAAAAAAACACTTTGAAAATCAACAAAACTTGAAAAGAAGGATCTCTTCGTTTCAAAATTAACCTCTTTATATCTGCCATCTGCCCAGCCGTACTTACACACTTTTAGGGTTTTGTGTGAACGTCTTTCTCTATTAGTCATGTCACAGCTATGAATTCCCACATAAAAACCTGCAATTCCACACACTTACATCCAAAATCTGTTAATAGTCTCTGTTATAATCAACTCTACATCTCAACAAATTCAATGTTTTAGTAACAAAACAATAAAAAATGTCTTTTTCAAAGTGATCAAACTGAATGTTCCTGGGTGCGGCTAGCAGATTCGGTGCGTGGTCATGCTGAAATAAGCAGGAAAACTTATTTTTTCATTCCTTATATTCTTTTATTAATGGCTTCCAATGTGCTGCCGATGTTTGCCAAAGATTTTTCCTACGTTACTGTCAAGGAGACCATGAACGTGGCCATTAATGACGCTTTTATCACCTTTTTTAACACTCATTTTGTATGCAAATTTTCAAATTTCTTACGCTTGTTCTCAATGATTATGGTGGAGATCATTTGTCAAGAAAATGTGGAGAGACTTTGAGCCATCTTTGAACTCTTCTGAGGTCAATCGTCGTGATTTGAAATTTTCATGTAAGATTTTGAGAATAGTGAAGTTAGGGTGTACGACTACTGGATCCTCTCCCCTAGGATTCAAAATTACCAGCACTTTGAAACATATTTTCTGTAATGCTCATTAAAATTTTAAATATGCCATTAATGCATAAAGGATAGAGAAATTCCAAATGTTGGAGTTGGGGAGTGATTTGACATTACAACATGTTGGAATAAGACTGTTCACCTACCTGAGAGGTTGTAAACCTTGGGACTCTTCAATACAAGTTTGTAAATTCAGAGGGTGAGCTCCCACAAAACTTTAGGGAATAATTACTAGTCATAAGTTCATAGTTGTCTATGTACTTGTATGGCTCCAGAGTATCACATTGTCAATCTCTTATTTATAATTAAGTTTTCAAGTTCACATTATCAAATATGACATCACATTAGTATGTTTTTGGTCGAGGTGTCTAAAAAAGTTCCCCAACATAGACTGATAGTTGTAAACTAAGTCATATTTTATTGGTGCACTAATGTGGTATCACATGATTTGATTATTTTTTAATTTAAGGAGTACATTTCATTCAATTATGAATACATATCATCAATACTAGCAATTTAAAGTCACAACTACTAGTGCTATATTATTAAAATATTGGACATTAAATCAACAAATACTATCACAATTATTGGAACGTACTTAGCTACTTGATCCTCTCCCCTATTGAAATGTGTCCACATATAATTGTGAAAATAATGTACAATCATGTTACATTTTGGATATTTATATTTATGGATTTAAACCAAATCAATATTTATGGCAAAATAATATATGAAACCTAACATTTCAAAACTCTAGGTTATTTCTAAACTAAACCAAATCTAATGAATGTAATGAAAAACGTTTAGAAGAAAGGTGAGTAAGAAAGTAGTAAGATAAATGAATACATTAAATTTTTCCTTCAAAAATCATTTGGTGAGTGGACAAATATGAGTTATAACCACTCCTCCACTTTGCCCAATAACTTGCAATAGCTCTAGAGAAAGATCCATCTCTTAAGGATCTATGAGATGTGAAAAATATAACCAACAACCAACCTATATTAGGTTTAGATTGTAGGTACAATACCCATATTCATTATGTAAAATGACTACGTCAATTTGGGACCATGCCAAGATGTTTAGGTTGATCATGTAAAAAGATTCACCATTAATAAGCCCTCAATAATATGAAAATCTTTCAAATTCATCTCATACTAATAAAATAAATACAAAGTATAAGATAGTGAAACTAGTTGATTGGAAAATGCAAAAAATGGACCTGAGAGAATTCAAATCGGAAGAAATTTAATAATAAAATAGTTGCTTTGGTTTCCAAAACCTTGAGAGGTTGTATATATATATATATATATTGGTAGAATATATTTTAAAAGTTCCCATAAGTAAACCATATAAGACAAAAAGTATACAAAAGATTATGAAGAGTCGAATGAGTCCTATTTTTAAATTACAATATCTCATTAATGTTGAGTCATATCTTAATGTGCATTTTAATTTCATACTTCCTTTTGCAAGTCACCATCCTTATGAGCTTCCTTCTCAAACCCTTGATGTATTTTATATTACTCAAATCAACTCTTGATCTAGGCCATCGAAAATCACAAGTCTAACATTCACTATAATAAAAAATCAAGCTATTTATGAGGCACCTTCTTAAATGCATTACATTTCCTTAAAAAATATTCTTGAGTTAATCTTAACCCCGTGAGTCAACTAATTGTTGTAGCATTGAATCCAATCTCCTTGGATAAATAGTCTCATATTATAACTAGCTTATATTGCCTACTTGTTAGTAAGATAAATCAAACAATTGAGTAACATTCACTCACTACAAAAAGGATTACACCAACTCCCAACATAAAATAATAGAATCACATAAAGATAATGGGTTTAAAAATAAGATACAACCTTTTGTGAAAAAATAGAATCACATAGATAATATGAGTTTAAAATATGATACAACTATTTGTGAAATAATAGAATCACATGTTTATAAGGGTTATTGTTAGTAAGAAATCTAAGGGATATAAGGTAGAGTTATGTACCCAAAGGATTTCTACAGTTATAATCTTTCTTACCCTAGGCTCAATCCCATTGAGGTAGTAAGGAAAGTATTTCGGATCCTAACCAAGTAGAAAATCAAAATAAAATATCATATACATATATTAGACCCAAAATTAGAAGTATTTGTATTCATAAATCAATGTGTAATCTGTACATTCCTTATATCTTCTTTATATATGTCTCTTCTGTATAGTATCTCTATTTCATATATCTATTACCTTATTATGGTGAATAGATCTATTTCCTAGACTTATATCTCCTAAGAGGGACATATCATTTAGATGGTAACCCTGAAGTATATTATATCTTCTATGTTATACATTCTAGAATCTTATTTTCGGCTTAAAGAATTGTTGGTGTAAATTATGTCTCATAATTACACTTTACTTAAGTTGACTTAGGGTAATGCATTTCACAATAGTTTGCATATGGGACACTTAGGGAAGTGTGCACATAGGGAAGTTGCTTGGAGGAGAATTTCCACATTTTGTGGTCTTATCTTGTTGTTACATTCCACCTTCGGTGGGTGATCCACTTCTTGTGGAATATTTTATTAGTTCTCCTACCTATCCCCACATACCCTTGTTTCTCATTGAGCCACATGTCATGATTGTGTTCTCTCATAGCCTTTCCTTTATAAGCGAGCTCATTTACATTGTAATCTGAAATCAATTCGATTCAATCAACTCAGTTAGTTGGGTATTTTGCATCTTGATTAGAATATAGTTTATTCTTATCGATATTTTGTCTCTCTTGTTTGTGTTATCAATTGGACTCTAGATCTTGGAAAATTATCACAAGAACTTATACATCTCCAGACCGATGTTTATGTACCATTTTTTAGTCAACATCATCCCCATACTAAAACCTTGACTTGTCCTCAAGTCAAACATGTCCAACATCATGATGAAATTGTTTTAAGCTTACTCCATTTCCATACAATAGTAGGATCTTCCCATGCAAAGTTTCCCACTATATTGTTCTCGATTTAAGAATGTCATTGATATTGTAGGGACAAGCCACCCAACTTTCAGTTAGCCTTGATTTTTAAACTTGTTGTATTATAAGAGTATAGAATCTGCAAGCTTAAATTATTATTTTTCTTTAGGTTTCAGTCATGCCACACTTTTTGTCTTCTATATTCAGCTAATAGGTGACCTTCTCTTAACTGTATGTCTTCCTCTAACTTGTCTAGTTTCTCACTATAGACACCTAAATTTAATTAACTTAATTAATTGAATCTAGTTATCTTGAGTGTATTTAATTATTAAATAACTATGCATTATTTAATTAATTGGTAAGTCTTTCCTTCTAGCTAATGAATTTTATTAATTATGCTATAGTCCACCTTTGATTAATTAATTGGTAATTAAAATCAATTAACTAATTGAATTTGAACCTTTCTATTAAATATACCAAATTTTCCAATTTGATTATTTAATTCACATTGACTTTTTCCTCTAAAATTCTCTCATGGAATTAATTAATTTAATTAATCAATTCAATTCTCCCACATGTCTCCTAACTTTAACCCACATCTAACCCTTCCCTAGCCTAATCCACCTAGCTAACCAAGGGTTTAGTCAACCCTATCCCTTATCCCTCACCATATGTGTGCACATTCCCAAAATATCTCAAATTACCTAAATATCCCAAATTTCCAAAAATTTGGGGAAAATGTTGTTGAATTTGGGGAAATATCCCAAATTTCCTCAAACATGAGAATTGCATTATTTTTCAATCTTTTGGAATAGAACCTTCCAAATTGGGTGGCTTACTCCCAAATGGGCATTTTCCCTTAGGGACACATGTCATTCCTTCCAATGACACGTCTTTCTTAAGGATACATGTCATTCTCATCCATGACACTTGCCCTTCTCAGGAACACATGTCTCATTCTCATGCCTCTCGATCTCCCATTCTAGCCTATTTTAACCCCTCATTTTCCTTCACAAGTGTATCCACTTTCATTTTCATACCCTCATAATGTATAAATGCTCACTCACTCTTTTGCATAAACACATCCACTTAGCATAGTATTTTGAATCACATGTTGCTTAATTTTCTATCTTGTATTCACTATCATGGAGCATAATCAAGTATCTTCCATATAGAAGGCACACATCAAATCAGGGGACAATCAAATTGAAGGAGGAATATGGAGTTCACATTTTAATTAGTTATATGTTGTTTATCAAAGTTTCTTTCTTCTTAACATCCTATTCTTGAATGCGGTTGAAAAATGTGTCTATTAATTGCTTAGTTTATCTTGTCACTAGTTTACATTCACATTTTTCTACATACATTTCTGGCACGCTTGATGGGACCTCACTTTATGGGTCCAATCTCACGTTTTTTTGTTGTTTTATTGTGTTTTTCAACAAATTTTTAGTAGTTGTAGGCAAAAACGTGATAACTTAAGTGGATTTCCGTCTCAATGGAAGTTTATTTTTTGAAAATTTGATTTTTTGAAATGGCGGTAGTGATTGAAGAAACGACGAGATTGCTTTGAGAAATAGTGGGAACACGTTCCCACCATCCTAGCCAAGTTTAATATTCTGAGTCATAAATTTTGTATTTCATTTCTGCGTCTAATCGAATTTTGTTTATCAAAAATAGTGGGATTGCTAGGTAAAGTAGCAAGATTGACTTAAGAAACAGTGGGATTGCTTGCCTAGGTTTTCTATGTTTTTTAGTATTTTTTGTCAAGCATTTATTTATCAGTGAAATATTGGGATTGCTAGTTAAAATAGCGGGATTGTTAGAAGAAGTGAGGGGATTGCTCTGTGTTTAATTTTCTGTCATTTTCCAAAATTGAAATTTTCTCAGATAATTTCTAATTCGCTAATTTGCTTCTATTTTTCTAGTTTTTAGTTGATATTTGGTGCAAGTTTGATGATAAGAAAACCCCAAGTGCTTAAAACTCTAACTCATTTGTTATAGGACCCCCAAAGAGAGGTGCAATTACCAAAAATGTTTCAATTAAGATGAATCTTGTGCCTTCTTCTAGTTAGAAAAGCATTTATTTCTTTGACTAGGGTAACCATCATGTCCCCTCAAGCATTTAATGCTCCTTATCTCTCCTCTCAAGCCTCCTCATGGTGACACTTGTCAACATGGGATTGGGTTGAAAGTCTCACATGGATTGAATATCTTTCAATCCTAACCCTTGTTAAGATTGCTCAATCTTAACCCTTCATTTCCCCATTTCTTCTATAAATAGAACCCTTCTCCTCAAGCAAAGGAGAAAGCATTAGAGTATTGTTGTTATACTGGTATTAGCATAGAGCTTTTTCATAGCATCACTATCTACACTTGCATAGCATTTGCTTCAACCATCTTGAATCTCCATAAGCATCCATAGTGCAAAAAGCTGCTGAGAGCTACACTATTTTGGAACTTGGAGAGGAGAGGAACAAGGGAGAAGGAACTAAGACCATGCTAAGAGGCATTTGGAGATGCCTCATTATCTTTGTTTCGTTTGTTAGATATATTAGCATGATTTTAGTGTCTCTTTTGATATGCCTGTTTAGATTAGTTTTTGATTGACTAACACTAACAATTTTCTAGTTTCTTGTGTTGTTGGTCATTTGCTAACCTTGTCCATTTTGCAAAGCATCAGAAAACATTTTAATTTCATAAGGAAAGAACAACTATTTTTGGTGTATGGCACACTAGTACATGTAGAGTGGTCCTACTGCTAACACACACTATCCTCTCCCCTGGATTTCATGGTCCTAGGTGCAAGAGAAAAGTGTTAGTGACACTCGCTTTTTACGTTTTAAGTAGAAGGGTCTACCTCCCAATTAGCCAATAAGGCCAGGTGAGAGGGAATGACCCAAGCGGTACTCTTTCAGTCCACTATTTAAATATTCATGATTTTAGTGAAAACCATAATCAACTGGTGTTGTTGTGTTAAACCGATGGTTTCCCTCAGTATCTACATGCAAATACCTTCGTGATCTTGATGAAATTCAAAATCCCTTGGTACTTCTCTGGCAGATGCGTGAAAAACTATGTTCTACAGGCTAGGATATCTCTTAAATGAGCTAGCCACCACATGTATAACCACTAGATTTACCCCGAAAGTACCTCCACTATGAACAAAATTTTTATTAGTTGCCAAAAAACATTCTACTTGTTGACTTGGGTGTTGTGATATGTGCATACCAAAGAAACCACTCATGTACCCTTCAACTTGAGATAGTAAATTTATCGGTATTTTTGAATCCTTAGAAATTTGAAGCTTGGCATGCCCGAGAAGTGTGTGTCATGGAGTGGAGATACGGCTACCAAGCTTCTATCTATCCAACTGAATAAGGTATTTTGCGCAATGGGATTCAACAAGTATTGTTAATCTCAGGAAGTACATGATTGTTAATGTGTTTATCTTACTTGTGTGATTGTTGTGTTTGGTATCATTTATATATTTTGTCAAATAATCAAGTCCAAAAAGTCTTAGAAATGTCATAATTTTTCAGTCCAAAAATCTAGCATTTTCATCACTTTACCAATCTGAAAATGGAGGGAACACTCTATTTTTACTAGTCTAGAAGTAGTGGGATCACTTTGTTTGTGTCTTCTCTTTATCAATCTAAAAATAGTAGGAACACTCTATTTTTTCCAGTCTAGAAATAGTAGGATCACTCTATTATTTTCATCACTTTATCAGTCTAGAATGATGGGAACACTCTATTTTTTCCAATCTAGAAGTAGTGGGATCACTCTATCTATATTCCATGTTAGTATTTTTTAAAACAACAAGAACACTCTATTTTTTCCACTTTAGAAATAGTGAGATTGCTATGTTTACAATATGTCAGTTTTAGTAACCCTGGGATCACTTGTTGAAATGGCGGGATTGCTCTGACAACTAGCAAGATTTCTTATTGTCTCATTAGTTTGCCCAAATTTTATCAAAATCTGGTCTTTAGTTCTATTATCACAAGTTTACTAGTTATTCAAACTTGATTCACAACTCTTTGCGTCGTTATTATCATGTATTGAAAGGTCTTGACTTATTCCATCATCTTGATTATCTTAGTTTTTGATTCATTATCTTGGTCATCACCTCGATTTTGTATCGTTACTATCGTCCGTTTATATCCTTTGTCAGTTTGTGTTACCACTATCTCATCATTATCACACTTTGTTCCTAAAGTCAGGGATTGATCTTTTAGTCAAATTCAAATATTTTAATCTAATCATCAACCTTTTCCAAGTTCATCAAATGAAATCAAATCAATTCTTTTGATCATCTTTGGTCTCACATATCTTTCCTCAGCAACTATTATCACTAGCTCTTTTGACTATATCAAGTTTAGAATCTAGTTTACATCATTGTGGTCTTGTCACTAATACATTTGGGGTCAAATTCTGATGGAGGTTTCCGACGGACAAGGAACATTGTGTGAAAATTTGATTTTTTTTTTTTAAATGCCCGTGTTCGTCGGAATTCCGACGACCATGGGCATTTTATTAAAAAAAAAACACAACGCATTTTTATTTTGAAAGCAAACCGAAGTAAGCGGTGACCGTCTTGCCTCCCTGCCCCCCCCGCCGAAGCGATCTCTGCACAAGCAAGGTAAGGTTTTTGGCTCGCTTTTGTCCAGGTGAATTTTCTATCAAGGGTTTAGAATGTTTTTGGCCGCAGTAGAGCGATCAATTCTCAATTTTGTTTGGTAAATCATCTTCGATTTGCACGCAAAGAGCGTGTTGAATACTTGTATAAGCTGTAATGGAGGTTATAGAAACTTTTATGAAGCGTCTGTTTCTTCCTGAGTTTCTTCCTCTCTGTCTATAGATGATTTTTGTGCTTGTATTGAAGTTTCTGTAGTGAAGCTATCTATATTAAGAAATCCTCTACATATTTCAATCCGTCACAAGTTTCCTTGTGTCCTGTCATTTGGACTTGAGTAACATTTAAAATGGACATCTTTTGGCTTTGATACTCAGTGGTCCACTTTCCTAGAACATAAAGAACACAAAGGAGTAGAGGTAGTTAAACTGACAGCAATCTATCATTAAATGTTGATTTCATCAAGCAGGGTGTTCGAAGGATAAAGGCCATTAAAGGCATTTTGTCCTTTTAGCTTTGATCGTATCATGAACTTCTACGATCTCCTCATTCTCCTGCATTGGGGTATAATACTCTAGTTTCAGCTTAATTTTGATTAAAGTTGCATCTTGAAGTTCTTATATGCACATCTTTCACAGAGTAAACATGCAACATACACTACATGTAAAGGTCACTCAAAAAGGATGGATTACCATATCTCATCAAATGCAACTCAATGGGAAAGAGGACTAGATTCCAGAGAGGTGGTAAAGAGTTTTATTGCAATGGCCTAAAGTATTGTCTAGGATGAATCAATTACACTCCTCACAGAAGATGAGGTTACTCAACCATACAAGTCTTAGCGTTCCAAGAGCGAGCATGTCTTCCACACTCATACCAAGTCCATACGAGCACTCCAAATATAATAGTGCACCGTTATCTTGGTTCATTTTAATTTCTCATGTCTTTCTTTAGTTATCACTTAGTTAAGAGATTTCTGCACAAGATATCCTTAGGCCCCTTTGTGCCCTAGCAAATGTAGGAAGCTATTACACACTTCTCTCTAACACCTATGTCCTTACTTCATACTCACAACATCAAGTGTGGCACAAAAAACAAGGCAAGAATTACAATACATCAAGTGTGGCACAAATTTGGATCAATAATTTTTTCAATAGTCTTAAAAGGCATATTATGAAAAATCATGGAGTCTTCAAATCTTCCATTCTAAAACATTCAAATTCAATTGCAAAATTCAAATTTTCTTAGATTTTTTCCAAACGTAAAAACCAAAAATTTTATGCAAACTTTATTAATGAAGGTCAAATTTTCTCAAATTTTGAAATTCGAAATACAAAGTGTCCCTTTGGTTAAAATGTGAACATCTAATTCAAGCAATAAACTTTGAATTTCAATCATTTTAAAAAAAATTGTCATGGTGAGGGCACAAAATGTCATTTTTTTAAATTTTAAATAAATTAAATCCTACTCTATTTTCTTCAAATTTCATTCTAAGAAAGAATTCCAATGTTTCCTTAAGGGTGAGCATGGCATCCATTATGCAAAAGGACTCAAATACAAAGATAAAGAATACAATTACCTTCATTTTCAAATTTGAAAAAATGGTTTTCTTGTAATTTCCTCAAAATGGATGAAGTTGAATCCATGCACATATCAAGCAATCCTTTGTCATCCTCAATCCAATTCACTCCCAAGCTTTTACAATTGAATTGAGTCAAATCTCTCAACATTTTAAATTTTCAAAAGAACGCTTTTGAAGAGCATTTTTCTTTAAAACCTCTATAGCCAAGTGGAGAAATAACCATGTACCTATAACTACTCAATGCACATGTCAAGAATACCTATTCAATACATATATAGTTGAAGCACATCATAAACACCCAACAAGACCAACATCATAAAAATATAATTCAATGCATCAAGATATCATATAATCAACGAACACATTTAGTAAAACATAAATAATTTTATGCACATTTATGAACTAAAGCATTCAAATAAACGAGGCATATAAACATAACATAGCCACCTCAAATCATATTGAACACCAACAATGGACATGTTAAGGAACCTCATCTTGAAACATGGGGATGGTCCAAACACACCATTCAAAGCAAGGACAACAACCACAACTAAAACTCACAAAAAACAATGAAGCTAAAACATCATTCAACACCCAAGACAAAAAACACAAGAATAACATATGCATCCCCTAATACATAGTTGAAGTCTAGTGATGTTGAGATCTACATCTCAACAATAGAAATGGGGTGTTACAATTATAATGTATAATGGTTGATATATATGCTAACGTGTGGTACACATCCCCCAAGGTAGTTATATTCTTATGCTTTGTAAGTCATCCCACTAGCAAATTAGATTAAAACTGTGTATCCCATGTGTGGGGGAAGTGGTAATGGTAGTGTTAGTTATTTGAGTGTTATATATTGTGGGGCTCACGAAAGAGAAGGGAAGTGAACAGTATTTGTGTTTAGGATCTCATGATTTTTATTAAAGGTAAATAGGTTTTAGGTTATAGACTCCTAAAACCCAATTTAATCAAAATATCAATAAAATAGCCACTAACCAATAGCAAAAGATCAAACTAGATGATTTGAAAGGGCCTAGAGTCTTGTCAATGTCATTTCCTTTTTTTCAATATGCACACCCTTAGCTTGACAATGGGATTTTCAAACAACTCTTTGAACAACCATCCAAGACACCATTTTCAAGTTCCTTTGATCAAGGAGACTGGAGGGAATCCTCAACCAAAGTCACTTCATGCAATTAGGAAGAATTCCTACCCAATGATGTTGTATGTTTTATCAATTCCATAGACTAGGTGAGTGCATGACTCCTTGCACACTCTTCTACCATGGTAATAGCTCTTCGATTAAGTCCACTACCCATCCTCAACCATCAAGACAACATCCTCATTAGTGTTGTAGGGGCACCTCATGACCAAGGAAATCATGACAAAGACCGTGAATTTTTAAAGGAATAATGATGTGATTCATCCATATTTGCAATAAGATAGGTTATTTTGTTGATTTTTGTAATAAACCCCACCTTGTTACCCAATGTCATGGATTTGGCAGGATGATAAGCCACCATAGGCATATGGGCCTAGGGGTATTGAATTGAGTATTTTAGGTGTTTTTAGGTGTCTTAGGATGTTTTAGACATGTTTTAATGACACTAATACCATTGGATTCAATAGGTGTCAAATTTGGTTAAAATATGTCAAAATTGTAAAAATTGTCAAAGTTGCTAATAACCATTTTTGGTTAAAAAGTGCAACTTCTTTCCAAATGGTTCCCATAGTTCAAAAAGTGGTTTATAACTGATGGGAAGGATATAAATCATGATTCCAACCACCATTTGGGGGTTTTTGACTCGTTTGTAATGATTTGGCATCAAAAAAGCAATAAAATTTTGTGATTTTCCTACAATTTTGCTGCTATAATCATTGTACCGTACTGTACAGACTTGATAGAAGCAATAAAAAGGTTGGATGTGTTATAGGAGTCAATCACCTTTCAAATGAGACTATTCTGATGTCTTTATTCATTCTTGAAGTGGAGATATCTGCAATTTACTGGAAGTTGTTGGGTTAGGACGGTGTTCCCTAGGTTTTGGCATTAAAATGGTGAAAACTTGCTAATCCTTCTTAGTCACTCAATGGCCCTGGAGGAGAAGAAAGGTTTAACAATTTACTTTAATATTTTGAAATAATTTTTCAGGTTTGGAGTGGAAATGAGCAAGGGTTTGATGCACTAAGGTGGGCAACTCCATGTAGCCACCTAGTGAAGGCATACAAAAAAGGTTCCATATCTGGAGTTTGGGGTGTCACCAAGGTCTGAAACCTAGTAGTTTGTAGTTTTTCCATGTAATTGAGAGTTACATACCATTAATTTTCTTGGGAAGCACTTTTGAAGGGTACTTTCTTTGTAAAATAGACCTAATTGGGGCTATTAGGCCTACTAGCCAAGGGTAGGGTTAGGTCCTTTGCATAATTGATCAGCCTGAACCCTTGGGATATGTGTTAGTACTCCATGGTAGGGGTATAAATCCATTTTAATCCTCAGGTTTCCTTTGGCATGATTGGGAGAAAAACAACAATTCTAGTATGGCAGGGCTACAAGGGCTTGTAAGCCTCTAAAACAGTAACTTTGCAAAATTACCTTAAGGGAATCAATCCAAGCCTAGGATAAGGTCTCTCTAACCTTGAAACCTTCAAATCATACCATTTTTAGTCACATTTTCATTGGGAAGAGTTCCACCCATAGTTGGACCAATTTGGCCTAATGAGTCTCCTGCAGCCATTGGGAGCGTTGGGGGGATAGAACCCTGCATAGAAGCAAACAAGTTGGAAGTGATATGGAACCTATATATCCAAGTCTTGAACACCCCATGAAGTTAGTTTGAAGTGCTAGGGTCCTTTCTTAGAGGTTTGAGTAGAAGAACCTATTCCACACCTTGCCTGGGGCTTTGCATCAATTAGAGTCTTGGAAATGTCAATGTCCACCAAGATATAGGCAAAAGTAGAGTGGTTGGTATCAAAGGTTGTGGAATCTACCTTCTGAAAATAACCAATAAAATTGTTGATATCTTTATAATAGAAAGCATCTCATAAATGAAAGAGAAGGTTAGGCACCCTCGCCAAAGTGACATTATATTGAGAGATTTTCATCAAAAGAATGGAAAACTCAAGAAGCTATGGTGACATATTGTGGCATTAGTAGGGATTATCTCTATTGACCACACCTTTCAAAGATAGTATCCCCTAGTTCTCCTCATAGAATAGACCATTGGATGGCTCATAGTGGTATCCTATCCTACATTTATCTTGATGGCATTGCCGATAGTTGGTATGTGGTTCTTGGTATGGGTTTCCTCTTACCCTATTATCTTATTTATATCTTTGTTCCAACATGTGGAGATTTATTTTTGTCATGCTATGATGATTTTCATGTTTGCATGTGTTTTGACATTATGCAAATAGGATTGTGAAGTTTCCTTCAATTATTGATAATCTCTCATCTTTGTTGCATAGGCCAACAATTTTATTTTATCTTGTTTGAATTAGTTTAATCACTATTGTGAGTTTTCTATATTGTGTAGTTATTGTGGCTATGTTTGATTTGCTATTGGAATTGAACACATTTATTTGACTTATTATTGGTACTATTTTTTCTTTCTTTCAATATTTATGATCTTTGGTAGTTTAGTGAAACTCTTGCTATTTTTAAATGTTGCCTTCTTTGTTGTGATGTGATTCCTCACCAAGATCGACGTAGATAACCTTGGATGAGTGTATATAAGGAATCAAACATTGGGAAAATTTGAGGATAGGGGTAAGTCTTTGTTGTATGGGTAGCTACGTTCCACTTGTACATTCTTAGTGATTATTGACGGCTATGTCTTGGAGGCTAATCCCATTAAAAAAACAAGGGGGAAGTCATACATAATCGTATGGATCCTCCCTAGTTGTGTGTGGATTCAAGACCATCATTTCATATGGTTCTTGGTTACTTTGTGGGACCATAGCATCCTCTTAGACCAATATGTGAGCCTTGTATTGTTATCCCTGCAATGTGGATGAATAAGTGTATGTTAAAATAAATGCTTTGCTTAGAATACTCAAAAATGTCTCTCAAAAAGTCTGCAACAGGAAAACTTTTAGTAAGAATTTGCAGACACAATGCTCAGAAATTCACACAATTAGCTACATTAAATATGTTCTCTATTAAGTTCAATGTTTTAAGATGAAAAAGAAGAGTTAAATGGTTTTGGTTCGATTTGCAATTTGTGAAGCTTTTGCACTGAAGTTTCCATAGCCTGATTTTTTTGCCTATGAAGAAAGACCATGTTAGATAATATCAGCGAAGAACAAAATAAGGAGACAATTGCTAGATTATGGTCTAACTTGAAAAGAAAAGGTGATGGGAAATGTTATTGTCCCTGCAAAATTTGTAAGGGCTTAAAGACTAGAAGACTTCTAATCAAAATAACTAAGAAACATTGTAGGCAGCATGGTCACATTGAAGGGGGACATGATTATCATCCACTAGTAAGTTGTTCATTATATCGTTTTAACAATTTATATACATAAGAAATCACTTGATAATGAGATCATGATCACGGTTTATTTATGTACATCAATTTTATATAGGTGGGGCACCCTGGAGCACATTGTATGGATCAACAAAACCCTGAGAATATGGTTTTTGAAGTGGAGGAACATGGAGGTGTGAATATCGAAGCTGAAGATAATGATCCCATGGAAGATGACGATCATGCACCAGAAAACACAATTGAAGATGATGGTACAAATACATTGATCCATGACACATTTAGTACTGGCACATCTAATCATGATGATCAGGATGACCTTGATGTTCATGATTTACCTCTTCTTGAGAAGGCATATGAGCCCCTTTACAAAGGCTCCCAAACAACTCTTCTCTCTGTTGTATTGTTGTTGGTGAACTTGAAGGTTATGAATGGTTTATCCAACATAACAATCTCACGTATGTTAAGGTGTGTCATACATGTCATTACAGTTAATAAATGGTGAATCATGTTCCATTAATATTCTTTATATTAACACCTCAAACTTTTTGTTGTTGTTGTAGATTGATAGGTGAGTTTTTCTTACCACCATCAAATATTCTACCTCGCTCATACTGAGAATTATCTGCCATTATGAAAGATATTGGAATGGAGTATCAAACAATAGATGCTTGTCCCAATGATCATATTATATATCATAAACAACATGAATTTGGAACAGAATGCCCTGAATGTCATATCAGTAGATATCGAACATATCAAATAACAAAAAAGGTACCTCGCAAGGTTCTTCGTTATATTCCCATTATTCCACGTATGCAATGATTATTCAGGTGCACTAGCTTGGCACAATTTATGGATTACCATGCATGCAACAGAAGTCGAGATGACATTATTTGAATGTCTACAGATGGTTCAGCATTTATGGACATAGAGGAAAAGTGGCCACACTTTAAAGAAGAACCTCGTAATCTCAAGCTTTCATTGGCAACGGACGGTGTCAATCCATTTGGAGAGTTGAGATCTGTTTACTCGGTGTGGCCTATTTTTGTTATCAACAATAATATTCCTCCATGGATGTCAATAAAGAGGGAGCACATAATGTTGGCAATGATTGTTTAAGGTATTTTATCATTTAATAGTCATCTACATTTAATTATAAATATTGCAGTAAAATGGTCATAATAATTATGTTAATGTTTTTGTTCATTCCACTAGGCAAGTACCAAGTTAAAGATATGAATGTATATATTGAGCCTCTTATCGATGAATTGCTGGAGTTATGGAATGGTGTGACCATGTATGACATCTCTAGACCAATAGGACAAAGACAATTTCAATTCCATTATTATGAATTTTATGAAATTTTTTTGTAACATTGACATGGTCAAAGCCTTAACTATGCATACTGTTCTCTTCAGATTATTATCTTACCCCACCTTTTCCATTTTAATTCATTTTAGTTTGATTCAATCTTTTAGTCAAGTTTAATGATAGTTTCTATTATGCCTTTTTAATAACAAAGATTAGATGTAGACATTTGCTTGTCCTTCTATCTTAGTGTGTTCTTACGAGGTCAATTCTTTCTTATCTCAAGAAACCTCATTGACCTACAAATTCTTATACTACGCTACTTACTACCACTGATATCTTAACAAAAGCACACAAACATGTAAGGTAAAACTCTCTCCAGAGAAGCCTGAGAAACACTGTAACTAAAATGCCTTGACCTCTTGCCAAGCATTCGATATTTAAAAGTCTTAAATCCTGTCCAAATCATAGGATAGACATTCAAATCCTGAGATCATTAATTCCCCTAATAAATGGATCCATGGTAGAAGCCTATAGAAAATGTGTTCCACAACAGAAAGGAAGATTCAAATTCAATTTTGACATTGCTCCAAAGGACAACCCAGGTATTGCAGGAAGTGGAGGACTCATTATGGATAGTGAATGTAAAGCCCTTCGCATTATTAAGCTTTAGCCCTCCACTTTGGCATTAGGGGACTAGAGATAGAAGAACGCTCACTCCTTGTGATCAAAGGAATGCAAAAGAAGGGAGTGACCAGTAGGAGGTTATATAATATTAGAATAGTATCAGTGCTAAGCACAGACATAACTTTTGCACATTGTTATGAATAGGCAAAGTTGGCAAACAAACCAGCAGAACTCCTCGTCTCCAGAGGAACCCTTCAAAGCAATCAAATAATTTACTAACGTCATTACAGAACTATCCAAAAGCAAACACTGGATTTAACTTATAAGATGAATAATTTCAATAATTTGAGCGAACAGCCGTCTAACATCTCATGTTTAAACCTTTCTCGCTAGCATGCAAATATGTAAACTAAGCTCTAAGGACAAGGAAAATAAACAACTATAAGCAATCTGTTCTGTACAATAGAAAACTAGGATCATATAGAACTGTAGCGTCCTAAAATTGTGACACTTGCAATTTCGACTACATTTCGGTCTTCACGATGGCGACGCAACACGCAACCTGAATGGAGACCCCGAAACCTGATTATGACACTGAAAACTGCATTTTCTTGCACCCTAGCCTAAACCTCCTTTGCACCCTGCTGTCCCGAGAGGTGGGACCAGAGCGCCCAGCGCCCTGGTCCTGAAGGACCAGGGCGCCCAGCGCCCTGGTCCTTGGGTCCTATTTTGGGCCCGGTCTCTTTTGGACTTCGGGTCTTTTTGTTTGCAATTTGGAAATTAACTTTCCTTGGTCGGCCTAAGGTCGGGAAAATCAGTCTATCAGCCCTAAATGACAAGTATATAAACTACATTGTCCTCTCCCATTTGGGTAAGAAGGTCACATGTGTACAAAGCGTGGAAACTATACTCAAGCATTCAAGCATTCAAGCATTCAAGCATTCAAGCATTCAAGCATTCCTTCAAGCAATTGATCATTTCAAGTCTCCATTCAAGGCTAAGTGTTGCATTCAAGACAAGGATTCAACCATTGAAGAGGAGATCACATACTACATGCTACATACAACATACAAACATACAACAAACAACAACATCTAAACCTTCGCACATAAGGATACAAACATCCTTAGAACAAGGTATTAGTACTTGTTTTACAGTCATTTACATTTACAGCACTTGCTCATTTCTTGGTTAATTCCAAAACCGGGGTTTGACCTAAAGGCAAACCCCTAATCCCTAACCCCCCAATCGTCTTCGCTTTTCTGTGTGTAGGTTGCAGGTACGCGGCTGAAATTGAAGATCTGGAATCCTTGTACAGAGACGAACAGATCCCCCTTCGTTTCGCGGATTTTTCGGAGGACCGTGGCGCCGGGCGCCATCGTCCCGGCAACTTTTGCTCAAATTTGCAGGACAGCGCCGTATCGACATTTTACTGCTAATTCCAGGTCCGCAGCTTCATACTGTATTCCTATCTCAGTTTATAAGCGAATCTTTCTCACTTTCTATGCATTTCTAGCTTAATTCTTCTATGCACATTCTTTACAAAAGAGGGTAGCCTTGCTGTCATAACCCTTGAAACTCATTTAGCATCCAATCTTGCATTGCGTGGGATTGGATCTTGTGGGTTTCAACCCCTCTTTTGAATGTAAAGTCTCTCCCCTAAGTGAAAACCATCAACCCTAGTGAACCTCCCTTCTCTCTCCTTGGAGTTGGAAGAGGGAAGAGCAACTAGGGTTCGATCGCGATTTTCCACTTTACAAGAACCTATGTTTTTGTTCTAATTAATCAACCCTGAACAAATAAAAGAATGTGATAACATAGAACCTATTGTTTTATGCTCAGAAATGACAGTGGAATTCAACTTGCAATACTGTTATTTCCAAAGTTTACAAAAATTCTTCCCGACTTGTTTAGATTCTGATGTTCGTGAAATATGCAGGGTTGGGTGTTATTAACAGTACAAGCACATTTTCCTTCACTAAAGCCTCCGGCATGTGACATGGGAAGTGCATACAAAGCTAGGATTTGCAAGCAGCTGGAAGGTGGACAAACTATAATACTCTACACTGGTCTATATGTCATGGCTCTTGGTGTTGGAGGCATTAAGGGCTCTTTGCCTGTTCATGGGGTAGAACAATTCGATGAGAATGATGGAAAAGAGAGAAAGCTGATATCAAATTTCTTCAACTGGTTTTTGTACAGCATAAGCATTGCACTTGTATTAGCTTTCTTTCTATCATATACACCATATGCAAAATTAACTCGTTGTCTCATATCAAATAACAGTTTGTTTGCATGATGACATTTCATAATGTACAATAATGGATTTATGCTTTCATCAGGCTTTAATTATTAGCCACTTTTCTACAAAACCTTCTTTCTGCAATCATTGACATATTTTTAATGTTTATTGTAAAATTTACACAGTGTGGCAAAGTTTTATTTACAGTTGTTATACTTATTCTATACACATCCTTTTATAATTAATTTTTTAAGTTGTATATATATTTGCATCCCACCCCGCCCCCTTCGTCATCCCCCTATCATCCCCAAACTTAAGCCCTTGGTATGTTAAGATATGAAAGCTCACAATAGTTTCATTTGATATGTTAATCGAGGAAAAACCTACAATATATAGCTTCCAAGATTCCAAATCCATGAGGATCATGAAGAGGTAGAAAACCAAAAAAAGAAATTTCTTATCCAAGTTTCCAAATTTGTGACAAGGAAAAAGTAGAATCTCAATCAAAGAAGGAGAATGTGCAACTCATTATCTTATTCTACCTAAGCAAAAATATTACCCAATTAAGCTTTTTAATAGTGGAATATCACACTTAGGATAAAACATATCCAAGGTAAATAAAATATTACATTGATAGGTTTCTTTGGTTGCTCTAAAAGTGGTGCCTTATGAATTATGTTCTTGGATACTAAAGTTTCCAAATTATGGGCACTCTTGATAGCTTCTCGTAGAGATTGTGATTCGAAGGCTTTAACCAAACCTTTCAATGGTTTCTGTTGATGTGTTTTTTATGCACTATGCAACACAAAATAAAATACTAAGTATTCTATCCTCTTGAACAAAATCCTCCCAAGTGCTTAACTACGTGATCAAATGGGATGACTCCAAGATTCCAATAGTCAGGTTTTGACTTTATATTGCAGATAGACTCAATGATTGTGATGTGATATCTGCTGGAATCACAAGGGGGACTTATGTTGCTTGGGTCAAGACCTATCCATTCTCATGTTTCATGACTGATTTACACTCCATGATTTAGGTCATCCTTGAGCAACATCTCGACTTAGCCAAATTTTGTTTTTTGTACCCTAATTCTTTAATTTTGACCCCTTACTAGCATTGCCTTAGGTTTTATTGGAATTCTTGCTTCTCTAGCATGGGCACATTTCTAGGGTTCATTCGCACAAATTGCTCTTGATGAGCAAGCTAGTATCATGACCATGACTTAAACAAAATTTTAACTTAGTCAAATTATCTCCTCCAAACTTCTATGAGTTCATCGCCTTCATTCTTCATCATTTTGATGTCTTTTGTACATTGGAAGGTAATTCTTGACCACCATACCTCAATCTTGACCTATGCTACCATAAAACCCTACAACCTAGTCATGTTTACAATTGAGATCTTGGTGACTTGATCACTTAATACAGCTTAATCATGCAGGTCTCATCTAACTCCGACTGCAACACTTAAGCAAATCAACCCTAGCAACCAAGTACTCTGGGAAATATCTTGCAACTTGACAGCATGGGTAATGATGGAGGAATGGAAGGTGAGACCTATAGAGGTGAGAGAGAGAGAGAGGGTGAGAGGAAGAGATAATGACCTGGAGAGGGTAGAGAAAGAGAAGTAGAGAGGGAGAGAAGAAGAGAGGGATGGAGAAAGAGACCTAGAGAGGGGAGAGAGAAGAGAGATAGTAGAGAGGGATTGAGAAGAGAGATAGAAGAGAGATACCAATGTCAATCTTTTTCTATAATTTTTTTTTTTCCGAAAAATCGGCCTACCGTCGGAATTCTGACATCAAAGGGTAAAAATTATAATAGAGGAGTGTCATCAGATGCACAGCATCCTCGTCGGAACTCTCCTGGAGGCCATCATAATTCCGACACAAAAGGGTTAAAATTACAATGGCCTCCAGGAGAGTTCCGACGAGGATGTTGTGCATCCAACGACACTCCTCTGTTGGAATTTTTACCCTTTGATGTCGGAATTCCGATGATAGGCCAAGATCGCGACAGTATTCTTTCTGGGTATGAGCATCCATGGCGGCTGTTGGAAAGGTTGGAGCTAATGTCGGAATTGCGACAACCACAAGGATAGTCAAAACTTTCGACAAAAATTTTTCGATGGCTTTTTTTGTCGGTAGTGCGACGCAATTGCGTCGGAATGCCGACGATTTGCCGTCAAAATTTTGACCTGAATGTACTAGTGTGTTATTTCAAGCCAGAGGTCTAGTTAACAATTCTTCTTGTTTCTTAAGTGAATCCTATTGAGTAGCTTTGAAGTTGTGTCAAATCAAATTTATCCATTCGCAATTTGAGTACCAAATCATCAAAACTAGTTATCATATTTATCTTTTTGTCATTCATTCATTTAATCCAACATCTTTGACTTTAGCTTAGTTCATGCCCATCACCACTCGATCTTGGTCTAGATAAGTAATGGGACAACAATCTTTTCAGTTAGGAGTAGGGACATCTGATCCATAGTTGAATCCAAATTTGGGTGTCAACCCTACAATATCAAAAAGCATCCATGTCACTTTTGATCCATTTAATCCAGTTGTCATCGAAGAAACCATGGTTAATTAACCAAATGAAACTAATGTTCCAACTAATCTTTTCAATCAATTTCTTTCAAATCCAAACAATGCTCTAATGGTTGATGAAATCATTAAAAAACATAAACATATAATCTTTGCTAATATGGTTGCCCAAGGCTTGACCATTGTGTCACCTAATACACCTATAATTGCTAATCCTCAGGGGTTACCTCAACAACAAATACCTTTACAACTACCCTTGTCAAAACCACTTTCAGTTCAAGCTTTCGTAACACAATCACAATAAAATATCTTACCTGCATCTGTAGAATTGCCACCTTTGGACTTGACAATCAAACATTATCAACCTTTTTATGATGCTTCATCAGGTCTTATGCCATCTCCAGCCTTAGGGGGAGTCATCTATAATACATCTAATAATGTACCATCCACACAACTTGCCACTTCAATGCCCATGGTTTCTCAAATACCCATGACTTCTAGCATAGTGCATACAGCTCCTTTCATCAATCTAGTCATGAGACCATTGAATTTATCTTACACACAAGCACCACCTTGGACCATAGGTATGCTAGGATATACTTTACCATTTGGTACATAATCCATGATTGGAAGCATGAGTTATGTAGCATCAAAATCATGTGTGCTCTCGTCTATATAATCTACACCATAAATTATCAGTGCACCTCAACATCAACCTCAAGTGGTTGTGCCACCTATTGTCTCATAGCCACGATTCAGATACTTACAGGCACAATATTTGTCATATACTCTTCCAAATATACAAAAATTGTCAGGTGGTATTCTTTAGAATCCTCCATCATATAGTATGCAACAACTAGGGGTATCTCATCCAAGTTATGTAGGAGGTAGTTATTTGTAAGGTAGTGTGCCTCAAATTCAACAACCTCAAAATGTATAGTATCAATAGAAATACACTCCTTAGCAATAGAATGTGGCCACTTATTCACAACCACCTCAAATTCAGCAATAACAACCATCCCAATATCAGCAGCAACAAATGCCTTTTGCTCAACAAAATGTTCTAGTTTATCAAAATAAATCAAGCTATCAATATCTAAAACAACAACAGAACAATATGCACCCATTTCAAATGGCATATCAAACACCACTTTACCAGCCTAACACACCTTCTCTTGAGCCATTTCTAGTCAATATTGAATGGGAGAAGATGAAAGAAGCTCTCAAAACCTTACAAAATAGAAATTCTGAGAAGGTTTTCAATGAGCTTTGTCCATATTTGTTTGATAAGTCAATAACATCACTACCATTCCCCAAACATTTTGAAATGTCAAAATTTACCAAGTATTAGGGGAAAGGTGATCCACATCACCACATCAAATAATTCTACATGGCCTATCAATAATTTGTGTATTTTGATAATTACCTACTATGAATCTTCCCTAAGAGTCTTAGTGGCTCATCTCTAGAATGGTTTTCCAAGTTACCATTCAGTGTCATCGCCATGTTTGCAGATTTATCAGAGAGATTTGTGACCCATTATCATTATAATATGGAAAAAGATATTTCCATTCTTGATCTTTGTTAGGCTAAACAAAAGGGAGGTGAGAGCCTTTTGGATTACATTCAAAGATGGAGGTCCCTTGCTGGTCATCTCCCTTGTACAATACCTAACACTCAATTGGTTCTAATATTCATCAGTAATCTACACCCAAAGTTGGCATATCATATTTGCTTAAATTGTGTAGCTACATTCAAAGATATCATGACCAGAGTACCATCATTCAAACAAGCTTTAATTCATGAGGGAATTATCAAGTTTTACAAAGAATTTTCTGACAAAGATATTGGAACAAAAATAAGAATGTTGTAGGAGATGGAGTTACCGGTTCTAAAATAGTTCAAATGGTTGTGGCTTCCAAGTCACCACCTACACAAACATATTCTAATCAACGATCATATGCCAACCCATCATCAAAAATACATGTCAATCCACCACCTCAAGCTTATCATAATCCTCAAACGTTGACATCAAATGTGAAAACCAATCATACCAATGCTATCACCATTTCTCAAGTTCCTCATCGACAGACAACCTATAATAATCTACAAAATCAGTTTACACCCATGGGGGAACCCTTAGATGTGATTTCAAATGCATGGAACAACACAATATGGTTGTGTATCCGCAAACAATACCATTTGATGAGTCTAAACCTAAGCCTAATTGGTACAAATAGAATGAGCCTTGTGCTTATCATCATGTCAATATTCATTTAACAAACAAGTGCATGAAGCTTAAGCATATAGTCCAATATCATATTGATCAAGGAAAAATTGATGTTGAACCTACCATAGGAAAGTGTTACGTTGTCATTCGTCCCTCATAACAAGAGTGAGTTGCCTTGCAAAAATTTTAGTTGAGTCTTTGTCTTGTTAAAAATTTGTTGGTTCAATCCCTAATCCTCCTGTAAATTGTTTCTAGATCCTTAACATTAATGTTCAATGGTCTTTTTGAACCTCTTGAACCCCTTGAACCATCTTGAACAGAGTTCGTAGTGTTCATTTAGGTACCGTAGGTTCTAAGTTGTGTCTAAGACATTTTCAGGCTAACATTCACTTAAGTGTTGTGCAAGTGATATGTCATATAATGTTCAAATAGTTCAGGGAAGTTCAAACAGTTCATTCAGTTCAAGCAGGTTCATTAAGTTCAAACAGTTCAGGGAAGTTCAAATAGTTCATTCAGTTCAAGCAGGTTCATTAAGTTCAAACAGTTCATTCAGGTCAAGCAGGTTCATTAAGTTCAAACAGTTCAGGGAAGTTCAAACAGTTCACTCAGTTCAAGCAGGTTCATTAAGTTCAAACAGTTCAAGGATGTTCAACATGTTCAATGAAGTTCAAAGGTTCAATGCAAAACCAAAATGGAGAGACAAAGCAATCAGTGGACAAATTTGGTCAACCAACAAAAGTTTGGAAGAGGAATTTGATTCACCATTTACTTAGGCAGCAATTGATTATTTTTCCTAGAGGATTGTGAAAGAATTAGCACGAAGAATGTTTATAAATTTCAATGCAGCCTGTAAATACAAATTTTCTGAGATAGCAAAATCAGTCTCTGTGCAGGGAGTATATCTCTCACTTCAATAATTGGAACAAGCTGGATTTTGGATATGTTTTATGAAACCTGTTTTTATAAATTCTCACCAAAGGAATTGTGGAAATTCAATTTGGTCTGCAAGATACCCTTGACAGAATACAAGTGTAGAACAAATAACATGTTCTGATTTTTGTGATAGAAAAACCATCATGTTGCGGGGGGCATATCGTTTGATTCCACCGTTGGATTTTTCTCATTTTTTGATATGTTTTGCATAGACAAGTTGCACACATTTTCATAGGAGAGATTAAATTAACTATGTCTCCTTCAAAATATATGGTTGACTGAGTGCAGGTCTATCCAAAGTGACCAACAGCAACCGAGTTTGTTGTTTTTAAAATTTTTAACAAACTGCATGACTTATATTTGCAACGATGGAGCCCATAACTAATTCATAAAGCTTATGTATTTTAAGTTATAATGTTTTCACATTAAAACATTATGATAAAATATTACATTGAAGCCAATAAAGTATTTAAAGAATGAAGACAGTTATTTGTATCCAGCTGTCAGCATATGATATGCCAGGATTTAGTTTTTTGAACTGAAAGTGTCTCACCGAGAGGAAAAGAAGGATAAATATGCAAAAGAAAGGGTAAAGGGGGGATTTTGGTGACTAATTCTGGGATTTTTTCGCTCCGTTTTTGGTATTTTCTATTTTATCAAAGGGAGAATCAGACTGTTAAAACCTGGAATGGAAGAAGATTGGTAGATGTATTTTTGTGTCTTTGTCGCATAAGGATATATATATATATATATATGAAATCTGATCATATTGTTTTTGGGAGAAGGAAAATCTATGTATTTTGAATCCGAATAGATACATGTCTTTGCATATGTTTATCTGATCAAATAACAGTAATGATCTTTCCATTACAGAAAATTATTATTCTTCTGGCGTTCTTTCCTTTGAATGTTTGTTTACTTCTAAAGAAGATTCATGTTCGGAGATAGATTTAGTTTCTAAAATCTGTTCATTCTTTATTAAACCTATGGAAATAGTATATTGAACTTTGTTTCAGTTGTTGTCATCTCATATATTGAAAAGATAGGAAAAATTGCTTTCTTCTTTGTGAAACATGTGTCAGATATCGGCCTCTCATCCAAGAATGAAGTAGGCGGCCTTACACGCTTTCGGGTTAAAAGCTTCTATCCAGAAATAAATAGTTTAGCACATTCCTTGTAAATCTACTAAGAGGGAGCTATACCTCTTAATTCAGAGGAAGATTATCAATCTCATGATAATCAATCCAACTGTTAGTGCTTTTTGTTTTTCATTCTGGGCATTGGGAGTTAATTTGCATATTCATTTTTTAAGGACAAATCTATTCACTAACAGAAAGTCACCAAATGTGAGTCTAGGCATGTATAAAGATGTTCTTTCTAAACATCAAGGAGAAGAAAGCACGTCCAATGCTATTCAGAGTCGTACCACCAATAAATTCAATTATAACAAGGTGTCATTCAATTATGGTCCTATGTAGTAGGTTACATTGCTTACGACGTAGAAGAACATGTCAATATGATTTGTGTCAAAGGAATCAATACTCAATGTGTTAGAACTACCAGAAGAGCTCGCATGACAATTCTTGGAGCTCCACCTCAAATGCATGTGTCAGCACAATACAACATTCTAGAGAACTTAGGGAATACCCCTACATAAATTTCCATTTTAGGCTTGTTAAAAGAAACACCTACTCACTAGGAGCTTCTTAACCGTGCATTGAAAGAAACTCATGTGCCCAGTGATATAGATCTAACACAATTCCAAGATTTGGTGGCAAATTTATCTACCACATACCATCTTAGTTTCACCCAATTGGATTCCATGGTTCCTGATCCTAATCATATCCATCCACTTATTATTGAGGCCATTATCAAGCAATATAAAGTAAAGCAAGTTCTGATCGATAATGGTTATGCTCTAAATCTTTGTACATTGAAATTTTCCACACAAGTAGAGTATACTATCATGGATTTGTATAACCAATGCATCACTATCAAAGCATATGATAATGCAGAGAGAAGCTCAGTGGGAATGATCAATCTTCCAATTCATGTGGGCTCAGTAACACAAGGTACTCTTTGCCACATCATTGATCTTGACCTTCCATTTAATATCCTTCTTGGTTGCTTATGGATTCATGTTATGCAAGTTGTGTCATTCACCTACCACCAATGTTTAAAATTTCCCTACCAAGGCTATGAAATTACTATTTGTGGTGACACTCAACCATTTAAATATTTTCGCAATCTTGAATCATCTTCCCCGTATTCCCTTCATTTCCCAAGCATTAACATTGGAATTCCTAACACTATTCCATCATCTTCATATTTGGACCTTGAATCCATACTCACTACTCCTAAAGGAAAAGCTTCCATTTCATCCACCTTTTCCCAACTCAAGATCAACAATGCAAGTTATGGTGAATATGTCTTACAAGAAACCCTTGTAATGGGTGCATTACCTCTAGATCCTCATACCCATGGTAAACCTACCAAAGAGAAGAAGATGAAAGAACCTATGGTCAAAATGTGTGGTTCTACCACATTTCAGTCTCATGGTGAACTTATTCATTAATTCATAGAGGGAGATATTAATCAATAGCTTTTACAAGATGTTGCTGAAGACATAAATACCCACCTCAATCATTTCAAAGAAAAACACCCCGCAGCACACAAATTGGCTATGAAAAATGGGATTATCAAGGTGGAGGATTAGGACAAGAAGAACATGGAATTAGAAGACCTGTTGATCCAATTCTAAATGTTCATCATCAAGGGCTTGGTTTTGGACATTCTCCTCGTGAAGCCTCAACTTCGGCGGGCACTTTTAGAAATCATGAAAATGTTTTGGTTGATATCAAAGACATACTTAAGGAGGTTGTCAAACAAGCGTACGATGATATAAATAGCTCCTCGTCCTTTGGCACATCCACCCTTTTTGAAACATCCATTCTTGTAATTAGCCTTTCCCTTCACTATCCCAAACTCATCGATTGGGTTCAAACTATTGCACACCTTAATAAATTCCATAGTAATGGCATGCTCTTGCAATTCTTGGGAGTGATTGAGTGTGTACCATATTATCATCCAACCCTCAATACAATGTACCAATTGGATTCTCAAGGCTATTTTGGGGAAGAGGGGATCCTTAATCGCAAAAATGAAAAAGAATTAAAAAATCAATTACCTATAGGTGAAAACCTTTCTGAGTCACCTATAGATTTTTAAAAAGAAAAAACAAAGGGTGTATCTTCTGGTGAAAACCTCTCTGAGGCACTAGAAGATGAGGATTCTCCTCTTTCTCTCATAGACATACAGGTTCCTGATAAATCCCTAATTCTCATTGATGAAACAAGAGAAGTTAATTTGGAAACTGCATAAAATCCCTAGATTACCTATGTGGCAACATCTTTGTCTGATAAATCCTCAGATTACCTATGTGGCAACATATTTGTTTGATAAAGAGTTCCAAGTTTTTCTTCAGATCCTTTATAAATGGCCTATTAACTTTGCATGGTCTTATGTAGACATGGCCAGGCTTCATCCTGAGCTTGTTGTACATAACTTGGTTGTTGATCCAAATGTTAAACATGTTAAGAAAAAACTTTGAAAGATGCATCCTCACATTGCATTGTTGGTCAAAGCGGAATTGGAAAAGTTGTTAGAAGTCAAATTTATTTGACTAATTAATTATTCAAAATGGATTTCTAACATAGTGCTTGTTTCTAAACCTAATGGAGATATATGAGTTTGTATAGATTTCAAAGACCTCAATAAAGCATGTCCCAAAGATGATTTTCCACTTCCTAACATTGACATCCTAGTTGATTTGACAATAGGGCATGAAATGCTTTCCCTTATGGATGGTTTTTCAAGTGACAACTGGATAAAAATTGTAGAGGATGATCAACATAAAACTACCTTTACTACTCCTTGGGGCATTTTTTGTTATCAAGTGATACCATTTGGTCTCAAAAATGTAGGTGCCACATACCAGAGGACTATGATAGTAACTCCAAAGGGGAAAATTAGGTGACTTGGCAATTTGCAACAATGAAGAGGAAATCACCAAATAACCTATTTTCGCTTGGGAGAGAGATGCCTTTACATTCAAAAGAGGGGGGAAATCCACTAGATTTAGTCACTAATCAAGTTAGGACTTAATACTGAGTATATTGATTGAAATGAAATATGTTTGACCCTCTTTTGTAAGTTAACTAGTTGAATTAAGACTAAGTGTTGGAAATGAAGACAAACATGAGAAAATAGTAAGCTACAGATTCAGGATTTTGTTGTGCACCTGGATTTGATAAGTTTGAGATGATTTGGAGCTCCTCTACAAAATCTACTAAAAGTAGCAGGGACCGTGTGTCCGGACTAGCTCGCCCACCCTCTTGGTCCTCCGAACTTTCTGCACATCAAAAAGGGTTTATCCATCTCTACAAATAAGGCTTAATTCCAAAGGCACAGTTTTCCTTTAGGTCAAACCTCGATTTTGGAATTAACCAAGTGGTTGAAATAATATAATTAAAATAACTAAAAGTAGAAATCCTCTTCTTTGAGAGGATGTTGAATTGACTGAAAATGAAATGCTTATACCTCCTTGTGAAGTTTTTCTTGCCTCCAAATAGAACTACAATTTCATGAATTAGAATGATGATCTCATCTTCAATGCTTGAAACCTTGACTCTATTGTTGCTCCAAAGCTTGAAGGAAGACTAAAAATGCTCAATTTCTCTTGAATGCTTGAATTCTTGATCTCTTGGATGCTTTAAGGCCTTCTTGTGTGTGCTTGATAGATGTCCAAATGAGAGGGGAGATCCTCTTATATACCTGCTTGTTGGATTAATTGACAAAATTTCCAACATGAGCCAACATAGAGGAGTTTTCCCGCTTAAAATTTGAGATAGGTTAGGTGGAGGGGCCCAAGGATAGGTCCCCATTAAGGGGGACCAGGGAGTCATGCCCTAGTCTTAGTGAGGACCAAGGCGCCATGCCCTGGTTCTACCCTAATTTGGGGAAGGATCAAGGTGGCAACTAGGTGCATCATTGACTTAAATGAAGTTTTTGACATGTGTGAGCATAATCAGGTCTTCGATTAGGCTGAGGGGCACAAACATTAAGGTGAAGATCCAAATACAGTCAAAAATTACAAGGGGTGAAATTTTAGGATGCTACATTTATCCCCCACTTTAGCAGAGTATGAGCTTATGCAAATACTCGCGATAAAGTACGAGGAATTCAGATTGAAAGACTCACCACATAAAAGAGGCAAGATACACCAAGTCCCTAGTGGGCTTTAGGATCTTACGAATTCAATGATGAGGTAAAAGGGAATATCATGAGAGAGAAATAGATAACCATGACTATAACTAGTAAGATTCTCTTACTATGAGGCATGAAAAGAAAAAAGCACCAAAAATTGTAAAGCAAATACAAAGTTCGCTAAGTAACTTTGAGTGACAAAATAGAGAATCATGAGAAGAATGTATGCCCCCACATTAAAGAGATTTCACATGCCTTCCTGGGAGAAATTTTTTTAAGGTAGGATACACTAAAAAAAGATGAGCAAGTTATTGCAATAATTTAGCCCCCAAGAGAGGATAAATCAAAAGATAATGAACACAAGGTGGTTTCACCTAACTTTCGAGTCAATGTGCTTTTTATGATAACTCATGTATATTATGTATATATATGTGCATAGAATTGTCCTCATCCCCCAAAGAAAGGAAATCACCAAGGAAGAAGGGAACACATGTGTCTTTTGAGTCAACATGGAAGAGACCATAAGAGATCTCAGCACTTTGCATCATCCTCAAGTAGACAACACTAGGGACAAAAAATAGAAGAATAGGGAAACAAATAGAATAATGTCACAAATAAACAAGATAGGAGAGAGAGAGAATCTATGGTGATAATGAATCTAATCAAGCATGTCATCCTCCTGCCGATCTTGTTGATCATTATTTCAAGAATCTGGACAACACACAAGAGGAGCCACATCAAGCACAGTAGACAAAGCTATCACAAGTTCCAAACAAGGACCATGCCTTAATGATGAGTCACTTTGTTCGTTGCTATGAGATAGGATAAATGATTTTGAAAATTTTGCAAATAAATCATTGTCAACATCAATATATTCATACTCGTCATCAGAAATATTAGGATCAATATTTTCATCATTAACAACATTTTCACCTATTTTTCATCAAGATTTATAAGAATAGGAGCTCTAATAGGAATGGAACTTGAACCATCATTTATTTTAATCATTTTGTGTCTTAGAGAATTAGGTTGAACATCTTGTTTAGGAGAAAATGGAATCATATCAACATTTGGAGTTTTAGGAGAAGAAATGGTTTAGGAAGCAGCTTCACGAGCTCTAGCATGACATCTTCATTGGCGTTCTCTCACACAACGGTTTCTTCTAATTTTGGATGAAGGTTTAGGTTCATTAGGTATAGGCTTCGTCTCTTCTTTTAGGGAAGGATGAAGGGGTTGAGGTCTTTTAGGTTGGACAATAGGAGAGGTCGATCATTTCTCTCTATAAGATGAAGGAGGAAGAACCACACCATATAAATAAGGAATGGGAGGTGTAGGAAGGAGACCAAGTCCATCATGAGGAGGAGGGATAGGTCTACCCTTAGGAGGAATAGATTGATGCTTAAGAGGAATATTTTTTCTACCTTTGGGAGGAAGAGTAGACACATCCATAGGAGAAGGAATAGATTCTTCTTTAGGAAAAAGAACATCACTTTCCTTAGGAGAAAAAATACTCTTCTCTTTAGGAGAAGGAATAGGTGCTTCTTTGGGAAGAAGATTATTTCTTTCCTTAGGAGAAAGAATAATTTTATCCTCAAGAAGGGGTATATGATCATCAAGAAAAATTCTAAGTGTTGGATTTATAGGTTTACTCAAGGATAAATCATTTCATTTTTCTAGTTTTGATATGATCTAAAGAGATCGTCACTTCTAGGTTGAAGAGGCTATAATCATTTGGACCCAAATTAATCAAGATAAACATCTCCATTCCTCACTACAGGTTGATACATGCTATGATTAATAGTTATGATTTTACCATTATGAGGAAATTTCAAACACTTATAAATTGTGGAAGCAATCACTTTCATGGAAGAGAACCAATAATGTCCCAACTTCACACAAAATTGATCATATGTAGGAATGATAGAAAAATGAACATCTAAGCATTTAGTGTTGACATCAATAGGAAGTGTGATAGAACCAATAGCAGGACAAGAAAAACCATCAAAGACTCTAACTACCACATCACTAACATCATATATCACTTGATGCAATTGAAAAGTATAAAGAAAATCTTTAGTTGTTTCATTAACCATGCAAGCAGGATCATTAAGAACTCCTCTAAAAGGTATACATTTTATTTTTTCACTTATTTATAATAGGCCATCAGTGGTCTCACTAGGATAAAATGTGATGCATAAATCCTTAGGAGGTTCTTGTTGATCTACAAGGCTCACCACATTATTAGATTCAAGGCTAACATTTCTTGTTGATCTAAAAGGATCACCGCATTATTAGATTCAAGGCCATTGGGAGAGAAAGAAAGATGATCAGTCTCAATCACATTAGTGGAATGGGATGGTAAAGGATCAGTGAAAATATGAAGATTCTGATTAGGAGGAGCTACGGATTTTTTTCCTTTATCATTCACACCTGCCAAAGATATAGTATTGTTATCAATCAATTCTTGAATCCTACTTCTCAATGAAAAATATTTTTCAGTATCATGACCAGGATGATGATGGTATTGACAAAAGGATTTAGCATCAAAGTAAGGTGAAGTTGTCTTAGATAGATCAATTGGTTTGATTTGGGGAAGTTTTAACACATTCCTTTTTATTTGTAGTGTTGAAAATTGCATACCCATTTGTAATTCAACCTACATCTTTTGTAACCACTTTGGTGTCCATTCCCCTAGCACCTGAGTAGCCTCATTTCAGCCCTTGCATCAGCCATTTCCCTCTCGGGATACTCAAGAAACCTTTCAGCAACTATCCTTTGGCTTTTATTTCATGTTAGTCACGTGTCTCCCTTGTCTCATGTCATTTTCAAGTGTGATTCATTTGGACACTAGCACGTCGTGCAGATGTCTGGATGCCACACATTAGTCCCATGACATCTCAACATTCGAACGTCAGTTCTGAGCATGCCTTTCCACTTGTCACTTGCACATGTTGGTGGAAACGGCTCGTGACCCTCTCTTGCCCTTCTCTTCTCTCATTTTAAATATATCCTCTCTCTTCATTCAAGATCTCTATTTCCTCCATACAATCTCTCTGATTCTCTCGGCTCTCACAACTTTCTCTTTCTCTCTCACTCACTTGCTACAACAGTATCTAGTTTGCTACAACACTCTCAAGCTCTCTCTAGCTCTCTCAAGCTCTCATAATATCTCTTGAAACTCTCTTGTCTTTCTCAAGCCTCTTTGGTAATATCTATCTATTTATCCTATCTATGGGCATTTTGGGATTTATCATGTCCCTTATTTATTTTATCATTTTATCATTCTGGCATTTATCTTTTACTATCAATCTATCTGGGTTGTCCGTGGAGGTGGAAACACAAAAACGAGGGTCTGACCAAGGCAGACTCCAAAGCACAACCCCCAACATTTTCCTTCTTGCTTGTGTGTAGGTTTATAATCATAAGAAAAAGATCATTTAGCTGGAGGCCTCATATCGTGGACCGGTTGTGAGCTTCCTCCTTTTCCCTCTTCTCAAGTCATTCTAATATTTCTCATTCTGTGTTATTAGTCTATCTTGTTGTTTTTCTATGTTCATTTAATATTATAATTGTATCTACAACCCCCTTGTGGTTTATGTGTTATGTTTGTACTAGACGACAACACGTCGTGCTAGTGTCCCAACTCCACACAATCATCTTGATCACAGAGACTCAATAGAGTCATCCGAGAGTCTTGTTTGCAGATTATTAGCTTAGCTTTTCACTTTTATCCCCTAACTCACCTTAGTGCCAGTTTGAGTAAGGTAGCAGTGGAACGATTTGTCCTCTGAGATTCATCATCTCGAAGGTGACAAATCCCCACCTCTACAGTATTAACTGAGACATAATGTTATGCAAATATTCATTCAAAGCAGTAAATTATTTTTCTCTTTTAAAGTATTTAGACAAAGGAGGCACACCTATAGTCACTAATAGTTGATTGTTGTCATTGTTATTGAATTTGATGAATCCTATGTTTGGTTTGAACTTTGCAAATGGTTGTTGAGCACTATCACCCTTATCACTTGGAGCCATGGAAGGATATGATTGTTCCAATTGACTCATAGTCAATTGATAATTGTGAAGTACTGCACACAACAACGGAAAGGAAGTAAACTCAGTTAAAAGAAGTTTATCCCTAATATCTTTTTGTAAATTATCAATAAAAATATTTTGAATATCTTGATCAGGCACAAGAAAAGAAATTTGAGAATACAAATGCTTATATCTACCAATAAAATCAGTTACTTTTTTTTTAACACCTTGTTTGCAATGCATCAAATCGGTCAAAGTAACTTTAGGACCAATGTTATTGTGAAATTGTTGAATATAAGAATTATCCAGTTGTTGAAAAGAAGTAATAGAATAAGGAGGCAAAGAACAATACCATTGCAAATCTCTATCCCTTAATGTTCTAGTAAACAATTTTGCTAACAATCTTTGATCATGAGCAAAGTCACTATACAAAGTTTGGAATGTTTTAACATGAGTTAAGGGATCACCTTTTCCATTATAAATTTCCAATTGAGGGACTTCTACATGTTTAGGAGGGATAGCTCTAACAATTTCATTGGATAATGGGCTCGCTACATCAAATGTGGGCACATTATACTTAGATTTATTCATAGAAGCTATTTGTTGTTGTAAGGAAGATACTGTTTGGGCTAAACTATGGATTGTAGCTTCGGTAGAAGGATTGAAATTAGACATGTTGGATTGAGAGGGAGGAGTAACATTGTTAAATTAAGGAAGCGATTGAGAATAAGGAGGTGGCGCACTATGATAAGTAGGTAATGGAGAAGGTTGTGTAACACATGAAAGGCTCATAAGGAGGAATGAAGGAATTGTGATTGAAGGATTTTCCCCCTTGACTAACATTTATAGGTGATGAGTATGGATGGGTAAAAAAGGGAACACTCATGGTAGAAGGAATGAAAGAAGAGGTATTGACCCCATGACTAACATTTGTAGGATTGACATTTTGTGCAGAGGTAGCCATGATGTTTGATGTGAACATAGGGACACTAGTCATAGGAGTTGTTAAAGGAATGGAATGATTAACATGACTAGGAGGTTGTGTATAACCTAGGTTTTCAGAACAACTCTTCATAGGAATGATATTAGAATCAACAATATGAGCAATACCATGCAAGATATCGACACCATGTTTATCATTTTGAATCAATCTTTTTAATCCTTCAATCAATGGGAGAGATTCACTTTTTGGGTATTCTTGACTCATCGATTGTTAAAGATTGTCAAATTGATTGTCTATCTTCGCTAATTGGTCAATGGATACCCTAGTTAATGACTCTTCCTCATTATGAGAATTATCAATATTGGTAGGATTGGAAGAACCACCAATATCCTCATTGAAAAATCTAGCCAAATTAGGCTCCATTTCCTCAGTATTTAAACCTTGCGTGGCCTTAATTCTGCAACTTCTCCTTACAAGGATACTATAGGTAGGACTAATAGTAGTAAAGCTCATGCACTAAGGGAGGGAAATTTGAAATTTGAATTTCAAATTTTAGAATGCAAAATTCTAGGAAAAATGATTAAAAGAATAAAGATTAATACTGCAATCTCCTAGGAATTTAAAATTTAAGATTAGGGCTTTGCTAAAATAACCTCTTAATTTAAATTTAAAATTATCCCTTAGAAGATTAATACTGCAACCTCCTAGGAATTTAAAATTTAAGATTAGGGCTTTGCTAAAATAACCTATTAATTTAAATTTAAAATTATCCCTTAGAAGATAAAAATTTAAATTTAAAATTAGGGCAAAAAAATGACCTCTTAATTTTAACAAATTTGAAAGCAGAGAAGATTAAAATTAAAATTAGTATTGTTCAAAGCTAACCTCTTTATTTTTAAAAATTAAAATTTTGGATGTTGAAATATTGAATAAACCAATTTAATTTAAAAATTAGGATATATGTAATTAACCACTTAATTTTAAAATTCAAATTAAAAATTGAAATGTTGAAATTCATATTTGTTTGCCACATTAGGGCGACCTAAAATCAATAAAATTTCACAAATCTTTGGAATTGAGAGTAAAATACAGTCAAAACAGGCTCCCAAAATTTGAGGAGAAAAAGTCAAGACCAGGTAGCTAGCGACTTGGTCCAACCAACTTTTTACCAAATTTTTAGGGAAGCAAGATATTGTGATTTTAATGCAAATTCTAGAAGGATATGGGAATTGAGTATGTCTAGATATGTGAAAACAACTCGTGAAGGTCAAAATAGGACACACTTAGGATGTTCAAGAAGATGATTAATTGAAAGAATAACAAAAAGGGCACACCAAAGGGCCGACTTTTATAATATTTAGAAGTACAACAAGAGTCTTTAGATTTAATTGAGCCAATTAAATGCTTAAAGGAAAATTCAAAAGTGCACAAGATTAATTTAAATTTAAAAATTAGGATTTATTTCATAAACCGCTTAATTTTAAAAACTCAATTTTGAAAAATTTGAATGTTTTAAGATGGGAAAGTGAATTTTTAAATTGAAGCAAGGACTCAAATTTGAAAATTATGTCAACATCTACACAATCCACAAGTTCAATTCAAAACTAGGGTTTTTTTTTAAACACTTAATTTTTAAAAAAATTAAATTTGAACATGTAAATGAAAACTTGAATTGTAAAATTGAATATTTCTCAGATCTGAAACAATCAATCCAATTTAGACAAATCACAAGCTCAATTTTGAATCTAAAAATTAGGGGTTTTGTGAATTTAACCTTAAAATTTTTTAAAATTGCAAGGAAATTAAGTTTGTAATTGAAATTTTGAATTTTAAATTGCATACACTCAAATCTGAAAACAAAAATCAGAATTAAGGGTGTAAGGAGTCAGGTTCACCAAAATGTAAAGGGGAAAATTAGGTGACTTGGCAATTTGCAAGTTAGAAGGAGAAATCACCAAATCACCTTTTTTTGCTTTGTGAGAGATGAGATGCCTTTACATTCAAAATAGGGGGTAAATCCACTAGATTCAGTCACTAATTAGATTAGGACTGAATACTAAGTAGATTGAATTAAATGGAATATGTTTGACCCTCTTTTGTAAGTTGACTAGTTGAATTAAGACTAAGTGTTGGAAATGAAGACAAACATGAGAAAACAGTGAGCTACAAATTAAGGATTTCATCATGCACCTGGATCTGATAATTTTGAGATGATTCAAAGTTGCTCTACAAAATTTGCCAAAAGTAGCAGGGACCATGTGTTCGGACCAGTTCGCCCACCCTCTTGGTCTTGCAAACTTTTCGCGTGTCAAAAAGGGTTTCTCTGTCTCTGTAGATAAGGCTTAATTCCAAAGGCACAACTGTGTACCTACTTCTTGCACATAGAAGGAAAGGGAAATGTGTTGGGAATAGAGGTTTTCCTTTAGTTCAAACCCTGGTTTTGGAATTAACCAAGTGGTTGAAATAATGTAATTGAAATGACTAAAAGTAGAAATCCTCCTCTTTAAGGGGATGTTGAATTGTCTGAAAATGAAATGATTATACCTCCTTGTGAAATTTTGCTTACCTCCACATGGAATTATGATTTCATGAATTAGAATGATGATCTCCTCTTCAATGCTTGAAACCTTGGCTCTATTGTTGTTCCAAAGCTTGAAGGAAGACTGTAAATACTCAATTTCTCTTGAATGCTTGAATGCTTGATCTCTTGGATGCTTGAAGGCCTTCTTGTGTTTGCCTGATAGATGTCCAAATGAGAGGGGAAATCCTCTTATATACCTGCATGTCGGATTAATTGACAAATTTTTCGACATGAGTCGACATGGAGGAGTTTTCCCGCTTCAGATTTGAGATAGGTTAGGGGGAGATACCCAAGGATAGGTCCCCATTAAGAAGGATTAGGGTGCCATGCCCTAGTCCTAGTGAGGACAGGGTGCCACGTGGTGCCCTAGTTCTAGCCTAATTTGGCGTAGGATCAAGGTGACAGTTGGGTGCATCATTGAGTTGAATGAATTTTTTGACATGTGTGAGCATAACCAGGTCTTTGATAAGGCTGAGGGGCCCAAACACTAAGGTGAAGACCCAAATGCAATCGAAAATTCCAAGGGGTACAATTTTAGGATGCTACAATAATATTCCATGATCTCATGCATAAAATGTTGGAGGATTATGTAGATGATATCTTAGGAAAATCAAAGACCAGGGTCAAACATCCAGCTATTCTTGAACAGATTTTTCAATGTTTGGCTAAGTATAAGTTAAGCCTTAATCCTAAAAAGTGTGTATTTGGAGTTACGTCAAGTAAACTCCTTGGTTTCATAGTTTCTAGGCATGGCATTGAAGTTGATCCTAAGAAAGTCAAGGCAATTCTAGAAATGCCTCCTCTTAAAACATTGAAAAATTTGTGTAGCCTTCAAGGAAAGCTAAAATTAGTTAGGCATTTTATTGCTCATTTGGTAGATAAATGTCATCCATTCATGCATCTGCTTAATAAAGATACAAAATTCAATTGGGATGCTTAGTTTTAGCAAACATTTGATAATATAAAAGAATATCTAGCTCATTCTCCAGTGTTGATGCCACCTATTCAAGGAAGGCCATTTCTTCTATACATTTCAATTATTCTAGTGGCAGTGGGGGCACTCCTTGCCCAACATGATGATCAAGGGAAAGGGTGTGCCATTTATTACATTAGTCAAACCCTAGTGGGATATGATTTTAATTACTCACCCATGGAAAAAGAATGTCTAGTTGTTGTTTTTTGTTCACAAAAGCTTCAACTTTACATGTTAAGTCATACAGTTAAGCTCATATGTAAGATTGATCCTTTATAATACATGTTATCCAAAACAACTCTAACTGGTCATATGGCTAAATGGGCCATGTTTCTCAATGAGTTTGATATCCAATATGTAGATAGAAAGGTCGTTAAATGATAGGTGATTGCAAATCAATTGGAAAAAACACCCCTAACAAATACTCATCCTTTAATTGCATAATTTCCAGATGAGTATGTTTGTACAATTGTAACACAAACCCCATGGAAACTTTATTTTGATGGATCACATACACAAAATGGGTCAGGAGTAGGTTTCTTATTTGTCACACCACAAGGGGATTTTATTCCTAAATCTTTCAAGTTGTGCTTCCCATGTATGAATAACATTATTGAGTATGAAGGTCATTGTGGGACTTAAAATGGCTATACAATGAAATATTGTAGATATTGTTGCTTATGGGGACCCACAATTAGTTGTCAAACAAGTAAATGATGAATATCAAATCAAGGATGATAAGTTGTTACCATATAAAAGAATTGTTTATGATCTCAAGAAGAATTTTCAGAACATTACCTTTGATCAAATCCCTAGAGCATAGAATAAAGCAGTTGATGCAATAGCTACTATTGGTTCATTAATTGCAATGGAGTCATATAGTCGAACAACTTATCCAGCCAGCTTTTGAGACATCACATTCAAATATGGTGTGTAATATTGTTGATCCCTAATCACCCTGGTATCATGAGATTTATGCCTACTTTAAATATAACATCTTTCCACCTAACATATCCTGAAATGATTGCCGCAATCTCATTCATCGATGTGCCTGATTTACAATTATAGGAGATCATCTATATCATCAAGGCTATCGTGACATCCTTTCTATATGTCTTGATGCAAATGAAGATAATCTGGAAATGAAATAAGTGCATGTTGAAACTTATGGTGCTCATACGAGTGGATATGTCCTTACCAAGAAAATTTTGAGACTGAGATATTATTGGCCCATGATGGAACATGATTGTTGTGAGTTTGTAAAGAAATTCTTACCTTGTCAACAACATAGCGACCTAATCATATTCCAACCCAATATTTATAGTCAATCACAAAACCATGGCCCTTTTATACATGGGGCTTTGATTTAGTTGGTAAAATCAATCCTCCTTCGGAAGGACACAAGTTCATCATTGCAGCTACTGAATATTTTACCAAATGGATTGAGGCGGTTCCCCTTAATCTTATCGTTGGTGTTCAAGTTTAACAATTTATCCTCCACCATATCCTTTTTCGCTATGGAGTTCCTTCTACCATCATTACTGATAATGGAATCCCATTTAAAAACCACCACATGCGTGATTTGTGCTTTACATTGTATATCCAACATCAGTGGTCTACCCCATACTACCCACAAGGTAATGGCCAGGTTGAGGCAACTAATAAAACCTTATTGAGTATCCTCAAAAAATTTGTCAATGAAACTAGTCGTAATTGGCACCTCCTTATAAACCCTGCCCTTTGGGCATACTGCACCAACATCAAAGCTCCCACTAGAGCTACTCCATTCTCCCTTGTTTATGGTGCAAAAGCAATTTTGGCAATTGAAGTTGAATTGTCATCCTTATGCATATCCTTGGAGGATTTTGTGTCTGATGAAGATTATAGGGTGGCAAGGCTGGCTCAACTAGATCTTCTTGATAAAAAATGCTAGAAATAATACGATCATCTACAAGTATATCAAACTAGACTCAAGAGGCAATATCAGAAGAAAGTTCATCCTCGTGAGTTTGAAGTTGGTGATCTAGTGCTTAGGGAAAACCCAAGAAATTAGGAGGACAGAGAAAGGAAAGGAAAGTTTGAAGTTAATTGGTTAGGCCCATATGTAATCATAGCAAAATATAGTTCAGAAGCTTATTGGTTATCCACTCCAAAATGGGAGCCTCTCAATGACCCCCTAAATATCTTGCATTTAAAGAAATTTTATGCATAGTCCATGACAGTGTACCATTCAAAAACCCAAAAACAAAAAAAAAATGAAAAATGATGATTTTTTTTTTAAAAAGATCAAAAGGAAAAAAAAAGAGAGAGAAAAAAGGTAAACAAAAAAAACATCTTATGGTGAAAACTACCTTTGGTGGTGCCTTGGCCATTTATATATGGTGAAAACCTGGAAATAGGCATTGTATTAAGGAAAGTTTCATTATCCTTTTGTTTCTCCTTTCGACCCTATCTTGGCACGGTATCCTTTCATTTTGTCCTCAAATAAATGCACTTGTACATATTTCCATTTGCTTATCCTTTTCCGAACTTTTGTGCGGTGGTCTTCTAATTGTAGTTACTTGCATGTGGGAATTGAACAGAGTTTTTGTACTTAGTGTCATCTTCTTCTGTATAAGTTTTAGCTTGTCATGTATAATCTTGTTGTGTTGTTTATATGCACACATCAATTATGCCCTCAAGATCATACCTCACTTGTTGGTTCTTCAACAAGTATTAATGAGCATCTTTGTCATCATGATCATATCAGGTCTCCTTTGTCAAATCCCTCTCATTGTTCCTTTATCCAATCATCAGTTTGCACAGGATGTATCCTTCCTCCAATTAGACATCGTCAAATCTTCATCCATCAATCATTCCTTGGCAGAAGATATTTGAGACATTTGTGTTGATTTTGATTCTTTTTTATCCTTGTTTATCTTTTGAGCACTTATGATTTGTGTCTTCTCAGTCGCCATGATCTTGGTGCGCTAAGAATACCAAATCTAGGGGTTTTATCTTGTGGATTTTTTTTTCTTGGTGTGTTCTTGATGTGTTCCATGTTGTTCCCTCATGAGTTCTTGTTTATCTCATGTTACACTGGGGCATATCTCTTTGCTTGTGGTTTTTCTAGCACCATTTCTTGTAGTATTCTCTGTAATTCCGTGTTGTGCTAGTCAACCTTTTGTGAGTTTATTTGAGTCATTTTATGCATTATTTTTTAAAAACATCATGGTTCTTTGTACCTTGGTGTGTTACATATGGTTTTAAAATATGTTCTTACTAAAATGGCAATTGGTACCAAAGATACTTGTTCTCCATGATTAATTTGCATTCGCATTTCATTTGCATCCACCTAGTTCTTTTCTATTAAGTGATCTTTGCTTGGGAATGCGCACATGTCTTTCAACTTTTTGGCCTTCATCCCTATTGAATATCCTTGGAGCATTTTGTAGCTTTTATCATGATAAATTGCATTCATTCATCTTGTATTGGACATGTGTTAGTAGATATCACATGCCTCATCCATTGCATTGCATAATATACATTGTATAATTATCCCATATTCACACATCATGTAGTATAAGCATTATATACATCTCATCACGCATCATCATAAAAGCATTATGTCATCAAATACCATATTTGTATTTTATTATTAGTACATGTACATATCATATCATGCAAACATGTATGTATGATATCAATAAAGAACAACATCATATAGGTTATTACTATTGGAATCAATGAACACTGAGAGGGGGGCTAAAGCAGTGTTCTGGTAATTACAAATTTAGTAATTTGATTCTTTATCCATCGGAGGCTAACAAGAAAAACTATAATGCAGAAACACAAAGCAAATAAGCATATAACCATAACACCAATATTTTTATGTGGAAACCTGGAAAGGGAAAAACCATGGTGGGATTGAGTACCCATAATATTATTATACTATGGCTAGTAGTAGAACAATATTACATGAGGGGAATGCACATGCATTTAGGCACACTTCCTAGAGCTCACTGCTCAATTAAAAAAGGTGTACAACCCGAAGGAGGGCTCACTACCTTATAGGTTAATACAAAATGATTACAATGAGTAATGAACTGAAGAAAATCATCTAACTATGCCAAATAACAGTTCCAGTTAGGCACAAAGTGATCCATTGTTGTTGTTCTGATAAACTGCTCTACGACTAATTACCAGATCAACAAAACTTAAGGTGAACACGTGAAATTGTGCTCAATCACTCCCAAAATCATCTCACATCTCATATAATCACCCAAAAGCATTATTCAAGTCGATCTTATATATCCACACTAGAAAAATTGATCTCCCATAAGTCAGCTTCTCAAAATATCAAAATATGAAATGTGTAGCTTCAAGTCGGCTCAAATCTTCACAAGACCATATTTCAGATCCAAAACATATGATCACATACTTCCCATAAGTTAGTCCAATTACCTCAAACTTACCAACAACCACTAGAATCACCTCAAAGAATCTGTTCCACACATTACACCACCAATTATGAAGATAAACCTATTTTACTACTCTACCGGATATCAGACCTTCTAACAAGCATAAGAATCAACATTGTAGGATAGGATTGTGTGATAATCTACCTCTCATACTCAATCAACTTAACTCAGATCACTGAAACCAAAAATGCATCACTAAAAATGATAAATGCTCACCATTACTGTACACTGAGTATCACTGACAGACTTATACCAAAATTTACTCAAGACATCTGGATATCCCAAACTCCATACCAGATAAGATCAATAGGTTGAGTTGCCATCAATGACAACTCCTAAAAAATATCATGCACCAGACATCATCAATCTTCACTGGATCATCACTGGAATAGTATCTTATGCCAACAATTACATCATGTCATCATCATTTGCATCATAAGAGTGTCATCGTACAATCCATCCATAATATCATCATGCATAACATCCATGTCATAAAATTAAGCTTACATAATATAGATCACAATCACTGCACCATCTCACAACACCAAAGTGGTTAGTACATTTCACATCAAAGCATATCATATTCATGCATCCATACACCATCATATATCAATCATACATGAATCAAAAACATAAAATAATACCATACATAGAGAGTCAAATCATCATCATCTATGCGTGTGTATGTCAAAATATCATAATCACTATCAAAATAGTGTATATGTACAATTGTATCAATATATACATCATATGGTACATCATGAATAAATAATAAGTACATCTCTGACTCATAACAAATGAAAGAATGATGATCACCTCACATGTTCAAAAATCTACAGGGGTGCAAAGAATCAAATAATACATCCTATGTATGGTACATCAAAAATAATCCTCTGCATCTACATCAAGCTATGACAAAATGCTCAAGGAAGGCTAGGCTTGTCCCTATTGTCCCTATATTGGAGGTCCTTGTCCTTGATCCTGTTCTTGGGATCACTATATAGATCCTAATGCTGACCCAGTGCTCTTCCCACTGTCCTATGTGTGAGTCCTCATGCTAGACCCACCGGTACTATGATTGGATCTCCCTGATCCTCCACTAGATTCCCCATTGTGTGAATAACTAGATCCTCTCACTATAGGTGGGTTTGTTTATATCTCTCATTGGTTTGCAGGAACAACTCTCTCATACTGAGCCCTATACCATCCATTCTGGTGGGAAAGAGCTTGAATCTCTACCCCTATCTCTCTACCATCACCACCAAAACTACCTCTTCCCCTCCTCCTCCACTTGGCACCAGGCCTCATCCCTCTCTTGCCTATATCTCTCCACTGTCTCCTCTATCCTCCACCTAGCATGCTCAATGGTATCCCTTGTAGTTGTTGTCGCATCACTCTCCTACAAGAGCCTATCCCTCTCAACCTAAAGTTGAATCCTCGCCTACTCTGCCATGTCTCTCTATACAAAGGCCATCTCTCTCTGTAGTGACAATCTGCAGCCTCTCCTCTACCCAAGTTTTTGCCTCCTCTAAGGCATGGATTTGTGCTACTAGATCCAGTGGTGTCGATGATCCCTCTCCTCTTTCTTCTCTCCTATGCTATTGAGGTTGTATCGGTCAGAAGGAGGTCCTCCCCCATCTCTTCTCTTGTCCTTGTGTCTATACTGATGTGGATGTTGGCACATCAACATCCATAGCCTGAGCCTCTATCCCTGTCCCCTCACTACCTGAACCATCTCCTCCTCTTTTCCCCTTAACACCTACACCATATCCTCCTCTTATCCTCTCCCCTCCTCTAGCTCTCCTATGTCTCCCAACTGGAATAACTGGTGTTGTTGGTATCCCTCATGTCCATCTCCAAAATATGGTGGATGTTACCTCTGCTCTACCCCTGGCAGGCCCATAAGAATCTAATCTAACACCTCGAGCTCATGCCTCCCTCCTCCTGCTCTCCTAACTGGAGTAGGCCTATGTTGGGCCCACCATGTTGTATAGGCATCTAGGACACCAGTGTCTGCTACCCTTGTCATAGGATCCCATACTGTGGGTACTAAATGTGTCCAATCTTTGATAAGAGCTTGTCTACCTCTCAAAAGTGCCCCCCACTTTGTAGCCTGCTCTTTGGTAATCCTCCTAAACCTGTGGGGTGCCTCAGGAACATCCTGTACAAAAGAAAACTAGCATTGGATAGTATTAGGTCTATATCTCTCGATCACATACTCTCTCTTGCCGATAATATACATAGGAGTAATAATATATGGAATATGACGATGGTCCTCAAGCCAACCAGCTAAGGCCATTTACGGTCTCCATGTAACATGGGAAGCATCTAATCTATAAAAAATGAGTCTCCAATAGTCAATATCCTCAGTCTCCTTGTAATGTAAACCATCTCAATAATTATATACAACGGGAAAAATAGTGTCCTGTCTACGTGCCCTACTAGTCGAGTCACTGCAAAATGTTCCCATGCCCATACCTGAAGTAGAGTCACATAGCCAAAATTACAACCTCCATGAGAACATATCTGATGTAGCTCTTTGTATAACTTGGACAAAATGAGATTCCCCCAAGCCATTGGCCGACCACCATCTATAACATCAATACAAACTAATCACCTGCCTCTTTTGGAAAAATGAAGTCACTGACCAGTGCACATACAAAAAATAGATGTGTCGATTAGGAGGTGCCTATTTTAAAGTCTGATCTAATGAGAACTATCCATGATGTAGTTGTACCTCTGTTGGCATTTTTGATGATTATTTTGTGATTTTCATTGATGGACACACACTTGCATTGAGATCATTTTTGTATGTATAAGTTAAAGCTCAACCGGTACATGTTCCAACTGGTATGATGCATTATAGTCCTTAGACTATTGGTGTTTTGCAAAAAGTGATTACTGATCTGAAGCGGTATGTTGACCCCAAGCGGTTCGAGGATCTCAAGCGGCATGAAGGATCAAAGTGGCAGAACACATATTTCCCAGTCTTCATTTTGTCAAACCGACAATCAGCATTTTGCTTGAACCGGTATTTTGTATGAACCGATAATACTATGTGATGAGTTACCAACCGGCATTTTGTGATGAGTTACCATCCACCAATTTTTTTATGGTGTCGACACTTTAACGTTGCTTTCTGTGTCATGTTACCAGATACATCTAGATGCATTGAACCTAGGAAATTGTATTGTAATCCTATTGGACCGACATGAAATCAGATTCCTTTATAAGGACATCATGTCTAGGGTTTTAAGTTATTGTTGTGATTGATGTTGTTGCTAGGGCTTAAGGTGGTTGAGGAGTTAGAGAGAGTATGAATGTGTAGAAGACTGAAGTAATGCTGTAATGCATTAGGAACGAGCTATCAAGGATCTAGCCAATCAATCTGTGCTATTCACTAGATCACTCACTTGTTGATTACTCACATCTTTGACAAGTCTGTAGCCCTTAACCGGGTAGGCCCAAAAGCCTCTTGTAAATCCTCTAACAAGGTGGTTCACATCTGTGGATCTAAAATCCTCTAGCAAGGTAGTCTTTAATCGAACTTATCTCCTAACAGAGATTGAGATTCCTAACAGGATCTGTTCTGGTAAAGAACATTGTAAGACCTTAACCGGTCTAGTTCCTATTCTACAGATAGTTACTTGTGAGTTCCATCTCACCGTGGTTTTTCCCATTTGGGTTTCCACGTCAAATATCTTGTGTTATGGTGGTATTGCTTCTATGGGTGAATGTCCTATTTGCATTTTGGTTTGCATGTGTGCTAACTGGTTTGTCTATCAAACTGTTTTACTGGTTTATCACTAGACTGTTTAAGTGTTTCAGTACAGTGTTTTTCAGTATACTAATTCACCCCCCCCTCTTAGTATTCATCAATTGGTATCAGAGCCTACCTTTCTATAAGTTTAACCACTTGGAAAGAGATATGGGGTAATACACATTGAGGGAACTTACTCATCGGCTCACTCAGTCTGAGCAAGCCTATGATGATCTTATGGTCAAATATAAGGCATCTCAAGAAAAAAGGAGAGAACATGCAGAAAAGTTGATGGAGCTATCTAAAAATAGTTCCTCTGATGAAGCAAACATGGAAGCCTTGATTCAGGAAGTAGAAAAGCTAAATGAATCCAATTCTAACCTGAGAAAAGAATTGGAAGGATTGACTATTTGAATGTGTCAAGAGCTTGAGAACCAGAGGAAAGCTGAAGATCTAGTCAAAGACAAAGATCATGAAAACTCCAAGCTGAAGCAAGAGATCAGTGCCCTAACTACTCAACTCCATGCGAGCAAAGTGGAAAAGGAAAACATGCAAGGACAACTGAACATTGCCATCTCTGAGAAAGAAAACCTAATGGAAACAAATGCTGCTATTTCCAAAGAACTCTCTGAGTCAAAGGAAATACTTGCTAAGTTCAATAAGAGTACTGTCAAGCTAGAGCAAAAGCTTGAATCTGCCAAACCTGTCAAGAATACTGATGGACTTGGTTATTCTGGTCATGAGGAAGGTGAGACCTCTAGTACAAATGCTGGAACATCAAAGAATCAAATGACATCAAAGGATATAGGTAAGCAAAAGTTTAAACCTATTTGCTTTAACTGTCTGAAAGAAGGACATACTGAAAATGTGTGTAGGAGTAAGGCTTACAATAATTGTCCTTATTTTCTAAATGATAAGCCTAGATCCTATAAATTCAATGGTAACTGTTATACATGCAACAAGTTTGGGCATAGAGCATCTGAATGCAGGTCTGTTATGAATAACACTGAAAGATATCCTCAGAAGACCCAAGGAGTTGGTCCTAAACCTTTTGTGAACCGGAATCACAACCGGTTTAATGCCTTCAATCATCAATCAAGAAGCGGAGGCTATCAAGCGGCAATCAGATGGAGAGAAAATTGTTGGATTTATCATGGTCATGGTCACACTACTGCAATATGCAGAAGGAAGAATGGAAACATGAATAATGGACCTTGGAGAGCACCTGGATTGGTCTTCTATCACTGCAACAAACCGGGTCACATTGCCAGATTCTGTAGATCAAGAAAGAACATATCTGATGATATATCAGTCACTCTGAAAGGAAAGATTGATGTTGACACTCTTCAAGCAGATATGAACAAAACCTAGAAGAAGAAACCAGCGGTGTTACAAGAAGAACCGGTTTCTGTACCTAGTGTGGAAATATCGGAACCGGCAAGCTAAGCATCAGAAAAGCTTAGGGGGAGCAAACAGAAAAAAATTTCGAACCCCCATTTTACACCGGTAAAAGACCTTAACCGGTATACGATACCTATCATATGGCGGAAGATCGGAAACGGTAAAAGGCAAATTAGGGTTTATGCCCTAATGGTGGAGCATTAATTGTAGTAGGCGAGGAATATATTTAAAAGGAATTTTCAAATCGTTTCTCACTATCATTTTTGAAGCAAAGAAGGTTTTCAAGTGCAGAGCGACGATAAAGTGATTTGTGTTGTGATTCAGAGAAAGTTGGAAACCTTGAAGGAGATTCAAATTAAAATTGCAAACGGTCAAGTGAAGAACACAAAGAGGTGATTCTGCAACCAACGGAGTGTGAGGTGGAGAATAATCTAAAAGCCCTAAATTCATGATTTCTAAAAGGTATTTTTTGATTTTCCAGTTTCTATCATGGCTTCTGCATCCCATACTAGCTCTAGTGCATCTATCGATTTAGCAAGCTTTATTCAATACAAGTCTAGATATAATGCCCTATCACAAGTTCCAGCTGGTGTGATAGTAGAAGAGGGAATCTCAGATTACATAGATTGTAAAATTGAAGACCTAGGGTCTCTAGCAATTCACTCGTAGCTAGGTTTATTTTGTAGAAAAGATAAAAAGATCAAACCGAAGTATAGTATTTTGGAAAAGAAGAAGCTCCACAATGTTGTTTATTTCCTAAAGGATTTCACAGATGATCACATTAGGATCATTCTGAGTAGAGTTCATGGTGACAAGATGTACCTAGAAAGAACACATGATATTACACCACAAGCAATTCATGTCATCATCGGTTTCTGCAATACAGGGGAAGTGTCAGCCCTAAGGATGGTAAGAAAGACTGAAATGTCCAAGCTCACCGGTTCAGTGAGTGACTCACTAGGTATGACCGTCAATTCAATCAAGGGTGATCTCGTCAAGTATGCCTGCATGGTGATAGGCTACCAGATGTTCTCTACCGGCAAACTTAACTCTGTATCTGCTGCAGCAGTAAATGTTGCTTATCGGATGATCAAGGAGGATGCATCATTTGACCTATGCACTGGTATGCAAAGGCAACTCCTATTGAATCTTAAATCAATCAAATAGGATAATGCATTGAGGTTCAAGTTTGGACAACTACTGGTTGGGTTGTTCTTTTACTTCCAAGGCTACTTTCTAGGAGTAGGTGATGTCCAGTGGTCTACTGACCAACCGATAACCAAGCAAATCAAGGAAAGCCTTCAAGCAGTTGGAATCGGTTACCCTGAAGTTCTGAACAAGTACTTTGATGAGTTCAGACGCAAAATGAGTCAGAGGATGAGAATATTAGGTGATATTGTCAAGAAATGTGAAGATGATATCTGTTTCACCATTAAGTGGATCAATGCATAATGGAGGTTGTTGAGCCCAGACAAGAGGAAGTGGAGCCTATGGGCTATGAGGTAATGAATGATATGCTAGAAGGATATGCCTCTACCCTTATTGCCTTATCGCTTGATCCAAAGGCAAGGAGAACCGACACCTACCTAGAAAGGGTAACACCAGTTGAGGAACCCTCAGCAAAGAAAGGAAAAGAACCTTCAGTGAAGAAGGAAAAAGCAGTGCCTTTAGCATCGGCACCGGCTACTACAGCCAGTCCTACAGTGACCAAGTGGTTACTAGCTAAAAAGAAACTGGAAGCAGCACCTGCTAAAGTCTTTAAGAGAAAGAGGAAAATAAGAAATGCCTCACCAGACTCAGAAGAAACTATGTCTAAGGAAAAACCTAAGAAGACAAGACAAGCAAAGAAGAAGACAAAGAATGAACCGGCATCATCAGCACCGATAAATATTGACATCTCCTCCTACAAACCTTTGACACATTGTCAAAGAACTATCAAAAACATTAGGAGAAAAGTGTTGAATGATTTGATTGATTGTTTTGATGATTTCAATGATGATGAAAAAGAAGCAGTCGAAAAAGAAATCATTAAGTATTTATGTGTTAATGATCGGTCACCCTCAAAAATTAGATCTGAGACACTGGATTCTTTGTATAAGTCCCTAGATAATAAATGGTGCATTGCCATAGAGAAAGAATAGGAAATCAGGGAGAAATTCTTTGCTCAATACTTTCCTGGCTTGTCAAATTCAGAGTTATTTGATGTCATCAACCATAATAAAGGACTCTTCTTCACCAGAAGAAGAAGACTCTGGTTGTTGGAATGAAGAATTGATGATGTTGAAAAAGACACTCATCTGCATATGACAACAGCGGTTCATACGCATAAAGTGCTTCAAGCTAACATGAAGGCTGAACAAGAACCGACAGTGACAAAACCGGATGAAGTGTTTGATGATGAAGGAAATCCGGTTGTTGAACCTATCAACACTATTGATGTTGATGCTTTGGATGGAGAAGATGTTGCTTAGGGTACACCATCGAAAGCAACATGACAGGAGAAGCAGGTAGAATAGGTAAATAAGCAAAAGGAAACAGAGGACAAAAAGGAGGAAGCAAAGAAGCAAGTGGAGAAGAAGAAAGCAGAAGAGTAGAAGAAGAAGAAGCATGAAGAGGAGAAGAAGAAGAAGGATGAAGAGGAGAAGAAGAAAAAGGAAGAAGATGAGGAGAAACAGAAACATGAAGAAAAGAGAAAAGAAGAAGAGAAGAAAAGAAAAGAAGAGGAAGAAGAGAAAAAGAAACAAGAAGATGCAAGGAAGAAGAAAGAGGAAGAGGATGAGAAGAAGAGAAAGGAAGAGGAGAAATGTAAGGAAGCAGAAAAGAAGAAGGAAGAGGAAGATAAGGCAAAGGAGAAGATGAAGGAAGCAAAAAAGAAGAAGGCAAAGGAGAATAAGGAAGTTGAAGCGGCAAAGTGCACATAGATGAAGACTCCTAAGGCAACCGATAGTCAAGCCAAACCGGCTGACCTCACCAGTCCCATTGACCTCCAGTCTGCAAGTGAAATGGAGCTACTGTAGAGCATCAAGGTTGCTCAAGAATGCCTTGAAGTGATACAGAGGAAAAAAGAGCAAGATGTGATCCAAGCGGCAGTGGACACTCTTACTGGTTTGTTACCTGGTACAAACTTCCCTAGTATCGACTCATCATTGGCACAACTGAAGCTCCTATGCATAGTAGTAGATGATCAAGTGCAGATCTTAGCAGAGGTAGCAGAGGCAAATGCCAAGAAAGAGCATCAAAAGGCTCTCAACATTGCCCTGGTGAAGAAGATTAATGAGCTCCGGTCTGAGCTGCAAAAAGCACAGAAGGATATAAGGAATGCTCTAGATGAGGGGAATCTTCTACTCAACAATATTTGCCAACCCCATCTATTCTGTGACGATGTGCTTGCACAAATGCAAAAGCTTCAATCTGATTTGTAGTTAAATATGAGCACCTTCAAGCTGTTGTACGACTCTTTTACAACTTATGGGCAAACCATTCACCGATTTCACATCCAGTCTGCCAAATTAGAGTTGGAAATAAGCACCCGGTCACAAGATTTGTAGGAGCTACAATTGGTTCTACTCCCACATCTGCAAATACTTCAGAAGTGCTATCTTAATCTGGATGCCTTAACAGCAACACAAGAGATGAGCACATTAGATGCCATGGAAGAACAGGTCTCCGAGATGTAGACAGAGAAAGAAGTAGCCAACTCCCTACTTGTGTCCTGGTCTTTATCTATGAAACAATTCTTGTAGGACTTTAAATTTGTTTTTGACAAGTTTTATTCTTTACTGTCATAAACACTTATTATTTTAATGAAACATGGGTTAGTCTGTAATATTATTTTTGTCATTGTTGGCAAAGCGGGAGAAGTATAAATTTTGAATGTTGTGATGTATACTTTCATGTTATTTATGTTAAGAAGTAGTATACATTGTATTTTCTACAAAAGGGATAGTGTATATGCCTAGGGGGAGTAATTTTGATTCTAGCATATTTTTGTTGTAAAACACTTAGATGTCAAAATTTCCTAAGTGTTGCCATCAATGCCAAAGGGGGAGATTGTTGGCATTTTTTATGATTATGTTGTGATTGTCATTGATGGACACACACTTGCATTGAGATCATTTTTGTATGTATAAGTTAAAGCTCAACCGAAACATGTTCCAACCGGTATGATGCATTATAGTCCTTAGACTATTGGTGTTTTGCAGAAAGTGATTACCGATCTGAAGCGGTATGTTGACCCCAAGCGGTTCGAGGATCTCAAGCGGCATGAAGGATCAAAGCGGCAGAACATATATTTCCCAGTCTTCATTTTGTCAAACCGGCAACCAGCATCTTGCTTGAACTGGTATTTTGTATGAACCAGTAATACTCTATGATGAGTTACCAACCAGCATTTTGTGATGAGTTACCATCCACTGATTGTTTGACGGTGCCAACACTTTAACAGTGCTTTCTGTGTCATGTTACCAGATACGTCTAGATGCATTGAACCTAGGAAATTGTATTGTAATCCTATTGGACAGACATGAAATCAGATTCCTTTATAAGGACATCATGTCTAGGGTTTTAAGTTGTTGCGATTGATGTTGTTGCTAGGGTTTAAGGTGGTTGAGGATTTAGAGAGAGTATGAATGTGTAGAAGAATGAAGTAATGCTGTAATGCATTAGGAATGAGCTATCAAGGATCTAACCAAGCAATATGTGCTATTCACTAGATCACTCACTTGTTGATTACTCACATCTTTGACAAGTTTGTAGCCCTTAACCGGGTAGGCCCAAAAGCCTCTTGTAAATCCTCTAAAAAGGTGGTTCACATCTGTGGATCTAAAATCCTCTAGCAAGGTAGTCTTTAATTGGACTTATCTCCTAACAAAGATTGAGATTCCTAACAGGATCTGTTCTGGTAAAGAACATTGTAAGACCTTAACCGATCTAGTTCCTATTCTGCAGATAGTTACTTGTGAGTTCCATCTCATCGTGGTTTTTCCCATTTGGGTTTCCACATCAAATATCTTGTGTTATGGTGGTATTGCTTCTGTGGGTGAATGTCTTATTTGCATTTTGGTTTGCATGTGTGCTAACCGGTTTGTCTGTCAAACTGTTTTACCGGTTTATCACTAGACTGTTTAAGTGTTTGAGTGCAGTGTTTTTCAGTATACTAATTCACCCCCCCCCTCTTAGTATTCATCAACCTCTGCTCCAACCAATCTATGTATAACATCATCCGGGGGTGCCTGATCTACAATAACCCTAACTCCTCAAATCGCCAATCTCAAAATACGATATACATCCTTATCGATGACAGTAATCTCCCCAATCGACATGTGAAAAGTATTCGTGTCACTCCTCTATCTCTCTGTCAGTCCAGTTAACATAGACATATGGGATCGAATATGTGACATACATGCTAGATGACCTAACTTGATTGCATCAATGTAAGCCCAATTTGTAGGCCCAAATCCATCAGCTACTCTCAAAATAGTTGAACGCCTCTCTCGACTCACTAAGATATCCACACTCCACTGCATCCAAGCAAATCAACATGTCAAGAATCTTTTCTTCTATCTATCCTATTCTAGCTTACTTTTCTACCTCTTGTTTTCCCTTCTTTCCTGTTGTTTGAGGCATTTTTTGCCTTTTCTAACAAAAGAAAGGCCATTTTTTTTCTTGTACACCAGGATCGTGATGTCGCCATCCTTTATAGCATTCCCACCATCATGGGAACACATCCCTCCATTCTCTCTTTTCTCATTCTTCCCTAACATAGGGATTGCAATCCCACTAGGATAAGAATAGCGGGATCCCAATCATTCTATCATTCTTAACGAACCCGCCTTCACTAAATTGCATTCCCGATCCTACCTATAATCTACTTGATCCTACCTACGTGCGTGAGTGGCGGGAAAATGTTACTGCAGCTTCAACACACGATACCACGGTTCATGAACCGACGGGATCACTGTTTCTACAACATTAAATGCTAATAAATGCATAAATTCAAAATTAAGCTAAAGTTTTTTTGAGACATACATGTCGATCAGGTCACCAGCTCCATCTGACACTTGCCACCACATCCGCATGATGCCTCAGGATCTCCCTAGCCGCCATCTCATCCAATGCACTCAAAGATTTCAACTACGCAAAGAAATTCTAAAAGGGCTCTAATTTTCTCTCAAATCTCTCCTATGCACAATAAAAATGAATAGTAATTTTTTTAATTTGCTAATATAGAGCTTCCCAAAGCCCTATTTTCATCATCCTAGTCCCTTTGGGAGCATTTTTCTTGTCATTTCTTCCTACAATAATCTTTTCAAGTGCTATTCTCACCTGCTAACTTGTTTCTTGTCCTTCTTCTGTCCATCTATGGCATTTTTCTGGCACCTTATTCTTCAGGTTGTTAGTGTATTTTGTCTTTGCACTGACTCTATTCTAGCGTTATCACAAAGAGGGGTAAAATGTAAACACCTAAATTTGATAAACTTAATGAATTGACTTTAGTTATCCCGAGCACGTTTAATTAAATAATTATGCATTATTTAAATAATTGGTAAGTCTTTCCTTCTAACTAATTAATTTAATTAATTATGCTATAGTCTACCTTCGATTAATTAATTGGTAATTAAAAACAATTAATTAATTGAATTTTAACCCTTCTTCTATTAAATATACCAAATTTGATTATTTAATTCACATTGACTTTTTCCTCTAAAATTCTCCCATAGAATTAATTAATTCAATTCACCCACATGTCTCCTAACTTTAACCCACATCGAACCCTTCCCTTAGCATAATCCACCTAGATAACCAAGGGTTTAGCCAACCCTATCCCTTATCCCTTACCATATGTGTGCACATTCCCAAAATATCTCAATTTCCCTAAATATCCCAAATTTCCTAAAATTTGGGGAAAATGTTGTTGAATTTGGGGAAAATTCCCTAAAATTTGAGAAAATATCCCAAATTTCCTTAAGAATTGCATTATTTTTCAATCTCTTTTGGAATAGAAACTTCTAAATTGGGTGGCTTACTCTCAAATGGGTATGTGTCCTTAGGGACACATGTCATTTCCAATGACACGTGTCTTTCTTAAGGACACATGTCATTCTCATCCATGACACTTCCCTTCTCAGGGACACATGTCTCATTCTCATGTCTCTCCATCTCTCATTCTAGCCTATTTAAACCCCACATTTTCCTTCACAAATGCACCCACTTTCATTTTCATACCCTCATAATTTAGAAATGCTCACTCACTCTTTTGCATAAACACATCCACTTAGCATAGTATTTTTTATCACATCTTGCTCAGTTTTCCATCTTTCATTCACTATCATGGAGCATAATCAAGTATCTACCTAATAGAAAGCACACATCGAATCAGGGGACAATCAAATCAAATGAGGAATATGGAGTTTGCATTTTAATTAGTTTTATGTTGTTTATCTAAGTTTCTTTCTTCTTAACGTCCTATTCTTGAATGTGGTTGAAATATGTGTCTATTAATTGCTTAGTTTATCTTTTAAATAGTTTACATTCACATTTTTCTACATACACTCACGATGTTCATTTATAGATTCATCTTTAGTAAGTCGCATTGTCAATGTTGTTTGGAGGTTGTTAACATTGAAATTGATGGGTAAGATTGATTGCAAGTCATATACTAGTTCAAAGAGTGTATGTAATGTATCTCTTTTATAATTTGTCCAATAAGCCCAAAGTATTGATGGTATCTTGATTCCCCAATCGCTCGTGTTCATATTCTAGATCTTGATTAGAATAGTTTCTAGAATCTTATTTAATGCTTTGCTTGCCTGATTTTCTTGTGGATGTTAGGGAGTGCTCTGGTTGTGTCTGATCATAAACTTATCTAGGATCTCCTTGATATTTTTTTCATAAAATACTTCCCTTGGTCACTCAAAATTCTTAAGGTGCACCCAAATAGATTAATTGTATTGTTGTAGAGGAATTCAATTGTTGTGTGTGTAGTGTAATATTTAATTGGTTCTTCTTCTTCCCATTGTATTAGGTAATTGACCCTGGTAATGATAAATCTTTCTTTGATTAATTTAGTCAGAGTGTTAATAGAGCTGATGATATCAATTGCTCACTTTTCAAATAAATTTTGTATAATGAATAGTAGTAATGTAATTTCATCCTAGGTTGTGGGGCATCTAGTTCACTGATAGATGTCACATTTTTTTGTATACTATTTACAATCTTTGTGTATTGTTGGCTACCATAATCTGATAGTAGGATTTTATGAGTTGTAGCATATCCACTATTACGATCTCCTACTTTGCTTTCATGAGCCTCTCTTAGTAGTTGTTCTCATTCATGTGCATAGAAAACTCTTTAGAGTAAATCATCTCTCCCTCTCTTAAATGGGGCTCCTTCTAGTAAAGTGTATAGTAATGGTTTTCTTAGTAGTAACTATTTTTTTGGGGTAGCCATATTTGGGAGGTATGTTTCAGTTGAAAGCAACTCAACAATATCATGAGATTCCACTACAACTAGTATGATCTTGAAAAGTTATCTCCCTAACAAATCTTCTTTGTCAATGTCCTCAGGGTATTCCCCCATGTCAATTCTGGATAGATAGTTTGGGCCTTGATTGTTTCTCTCAAGTTTGAACATAATGTTAAACTTAAACTCCTAAAATAATAGGAGTCATATTCATATACACCCTTGTATAACTAGTTTATTTTGCAAAAAATTTAAGGGGGCAAGGTTAGTGTAAAAGATAAATAGAGTCGAGAGAAAGTAGTGCCATATTTTGTGCAATGTATACACCATGACTAAGGCTTCTCATTCAGTTGTAGTGTAATTTCCTCTATCTTGGGATATCTTCCTACTGGCAAAGACTACTAAATGACTCTTATTTGCCCTAAGCTGGGCTAATATTATGCCAATGACTATTCTAGATGTATCTACATGGACATGAAAAGGTACAAAATAATTTGAAAATATTAAAATGGGTTCTTATCCTATCTTCTATTTTAGACTATCAAAGGATTTTGTGCATTATTATGCCTAATTGATGGCTTTACTTGTCTTTTGGTTTTTTAACAATTCCTCTACTGGGGCAACTCTTGAGGCATATCCTTTGATAAGTTTTATGTGATAACTTGTGTATCCAAGGAAGGTTTTTACTTATGGGGTTGTTTTAGGTGGTGGTAGGTTCATGACTAGAGAAATTCTCATTAGGTCAACCATCAAACCTTCTTTACATATAATATTCTCCAAACAGTCTTCAACACAATTCTTGCACTTTCACACCTCATCAATCTTCATTAATCATAATCTTCTTGTGGCATCATTTTCTCACTCAATATAAACACAAGAGACATCACAACAACGTGTAGCAAGTACAAGGCCATCATCAATATCAACAACATATCCACTTTATCATCATGCTTTTAGTCCTCATCAAGTAATACTTCTAATTCTTAACTTAATACTTATAATCCTCATCTAAATATGATTTCATCATGATATCATCTCTTTCATCCAAAGGTAAGCATCGACACTATCACTATTCTTCAAGACATCAACATCATCATACAAGCATCACAATATATTGAGTGTAGACAACAACACCAAGGAGGTGGATATCCACAACAAAGAACATCTTTAACCATAAACCATTTGCACTATTCATCAGGTAAAAGTATATATAGTTCTCATTGGAAAAGTCTCTCCATTTGTATAAATTTGTATCGATACATTAGATATAATCTAGTTACACATATGTCATTATATTATTTATTCATATATTCCCAAATGATTAATACGGACATGTTAAAGTCGTGTATTGATGACATCACAATACACTTCCCAAACTATTTGATGGGAAAAAAACTTGGAACAATTAACATATGCCACCTATCCAATTCAAGTCCAGGAATTAGATCAAAGGATAATGCATAACTTATCTAAATGACGTAGGTCATTTAAACGGTTCTCTTAGTAATGAAATGCACAATGAAACCAGTCAGACAAGATGCAAAAAAACCTAATGCATTAAGACACAAATTTAGCAGAGTTGCTACTTCTATTTATATATGAGAATAAAAGTAAATATAATGGTGTATTAATATAGAAAAGGATAAGAATAAGAATTCTTATTATCAGAAAGGGGTTCTACAGCTTTTCTAATTTACTTAGACTACAAGAAGTAGAACATCAATTGTGTGGAGCTTATTGATGGAATAAACCAAGCAATTGGATTCGAATGTTATACCTACAAGAATAGAGTGTAAAACTATCAAGTCATGCACACAAAAGGGTTTTGGTCTAGTAGATTTCTTATCGTGCAAAGTGTTTGGTGAAAACATTTATAATTAAGTTCAACTTGTGACAGTGAGGTCTCTATGGATAGGATGTTGCCATGTAAAAAATTGTATTGTATAGGAAAAATGTAGTATGGGATGTTGTTGTTTATTCAATTATTATCAATCCAAATGATAGAATTCTATGGAGCTAATTCATGTGGCATAGGTCCCACTAGGTATCTTTTGAATATTGAAGCATAACATGTTGACATTCATATTCTATGTTTCTCAAATGTATGGTCCAATAAAGAGTTGAAAACACAAAGCATGGGCATAGTGTGTGCTTGTATCACACAATGTAGAGGAACATGTATTAGAATTTGTAGCATCATAAATTGTACACCCTTAATTGGGTTGTACAACTACATGCTTAGGTTAGCACAGACACCTTAGTGTGTTTGCATCTTGTATTTCAATTTTCCTTTAAGAATTTAATTAAATCTAAAGTCTTCTTTTATCCCCTCTACATATCATAAAATTGGACCCTTAACCCTAAGTGTGCCCCTTTTTTATTTTATTCTTTCAATTAATTATTTCATCAAAAACCCTAATTATGTCTTATTTCGACCTTCAAGGCCTGATTTCGCATATCTAGACACCTTGAATCTACACATACTCCTGGAATTGAATTTAGAATCACAATATCTTTCTTCCCCAAAAATTTGGCAAAAAGTTGGTTAGACCAAGAAGCCATTTCTTGGTCCCAACATTTTCTCCCCGAATTTCGAGAGCATGTTTTGGCAGTATTTTAATGTTTAAATCTAGAGAATTGTGAAATTATATTGATTCTAGGTTGGCCTATGATCAAAAGAAAAGTTAGGGTTTCATACATATAGCCTTTCCTTTCCTCATTTGAAGGATGGATCTACAAGAAATTGAAGGAGCCTCTTATGAAATGAAAGTGCAAGTTATATGTAGTCTACAATCAGAAAATCAAGCATTTACCAAGCCTACATCAATCATCTTCAACATTTATTAGGAGCTTTGAAGATATTGAAGAATGACTATTGATTGGATTGCACCTCTCCCTTAGGGTTTGGTATGATTTCATGTTATTTTCATGTCTTTGTATGAGCTTCATAACATTCATTTTCAGATTTATATTCATGCTTTAGATCCATTTTGCATTTTTGATTTGAAGCATTTACATTTACATTTACAATCAATTGAGATTTGTTCTCCAAAGTGTAGGGTAGACCTCTAGATCTACTTTCTTGCTCATTTAGAATCTTGCATACACACAAGATTCTGGCACACACATTTTTCAATACATCATCGACTATTTGTGGAGGTGGAAATCACCAAAACAAGGGGTTTGACTAAGGTAAAACCCTATATAGCCACCTAGACACCATTTTTCAAGTTACAGGTGCAGGTACAGGAATCTAACAGGTCACACACGAAATTTGGAACCGATGGAACACATAGGTGCAGACTTAGTCCTAGAGATAGATCTCATTTTTCTAGGACCAGGGCATGGTATCCTAGTCTAGGACTAGGGTGTGGCATCCCGGTCCTCTGTGTTTTGCAACATTTTTTGACAATTCAGCATTTCAAACTCTTAGGACTCAGATTCCAGAGGTTTAGCTTCATGTGGTATTAGGGACCAGGGTGTGGCGTCCAGATTTTGCACAATCAGCATCAAATTCTAGTGACAGGTGCACATCTGAGTTCTTTTTCTAGCTTTGTACTCAGTCTTGTAGTTTCAGATCTACAAGTTTCTACATTTTTAGTTCATATTTGCACCTTTGTTCATCTCCCAGCATAGTTGATCATTGCATCGCATTTTGCACCTCCTCTTCATACCAGCAAAGGAATAGAAACCCTAAGACATTCCTTGACCCTCTCTCTCTCTTACAATAAGTGGTCAAAGTGAATTATCTCTTAGCTTCTTTTGTATTCCAATGTGTGGAGGAAAGTGGGGTTATGTCCTAAATTACTCAATCCCCTTTTTTGACCTCACAGAAGTTTACAATGTAGAAGGATGAAGCAAATGGTACTTGAGGTTCTAGTGAAGTTGTTAAATCTTGTGTGTAGAGAACTCCCAAGATGGTAAAACTTTGAGGTTTGTGCATAGTTAAGAGATTAAACTATTTGTTTGTTAGGTGGACAAAGTAGAGTTGTGTCAAGTTGCATGGTTCGAATGTGATTGTGCAAAACCTACTATATGTGCATCCAAGAATAAGGCATCTTGACATTATGTGAGAATGCAAAGGAATAATGCATGAGATGCGATTGATGCAATAATTTTTTGAACCAATGTGCAACACTATGGTTTAATCAACCACCATAACATGGTCATGTTGAAGTATAATTGACTCAAGAAGCCTCTAATTGAATGTATGCCTACATTTAGTGTAAGCAAAATATGGGTTGATAAACTAAAATGGCCTATATCATTACTAATCAACTTGTACATGCAATCTTCAAATATATTGACCTATAATTACCTCTTTACTACACACTTTGCAATAAGAAATTCTTTTCCAACTATTAAAACCACCATAATTAACTAATCACCAAAACATTCTAGTGGTTGTGAGGGAATAATGATTACATTATTGTTACTCAGACTCGTTGTGAAGGCTCAAAAAGGAAAGCTAAAACTACATTCTATAAACATCAAAATCGAAGTAAACTAATCAAACTAATATGAAAACCAAAAGCACCTATTAATCAATAAATCAAACTTTAATTTCAAAAATAGGAGTATTCCTTCATCCTCTTACAAAACCTCAGTTTCCATTTTAACCCCCTAAACTCTTAACAACTAGATAACCACATTGTTCAATAATTCTAAAACCACAAACATTATTTATAATACAATTTTATTTATTAAAAACTATGTATGAATTTTAACTAATAATACACCCATTATATTATAAATTATATGTCTATCTAGAAATCAAAATACACCTTTTCTGTATTTATTAATTAAAACAATAAAAAATGTCTTTTTCAAAGTGATCAAACTCCAGCAGCAAAGGAAAGCAATGTTCCTGGGTGCGGCTACCAGATTTGGTGGGTGTTCATATTCAAATAAGCACGAAAACTTATCTTTTCACTGCTCATACTCTTCTATTCATCGCTTCCAATGTGCTGCCGATGTTTGCTAAAGTTTTGACCATAAACGTGCCCATTACTGCCGTTTTTATTACTTTGATTTACACTCATTTTGCATGCAAATTTTCAATTTTCTTACGTCTGTTCTCATTGACTATGGTGGAGATCATTTTGTCAAGAGGATATGGAGAGACTTTAAGCCACCTTTTAACTCCTCTAGGTCAATCGTCATGTTTTCTAAAATGTTTTGAACAATAGGATGGAACATATTTTCTAAATATGCCATTAATCCATAAAGGATAGAGAAATTCCAAATGTTGGAGTTGAGGAGTGATTTGACATTGCAATATGTTACTTGAGGGGTTGTAAACTTTGGGACTCTTCAATACAAGTTTGTAAATTCAAAGGGTGAGCTCCGGCAAAACTTTAGGAAATAATTATTAGTCATAAGTTCATACTTGTCTCTATCTGTATGGCTTCATAATATCTCATTTTTAATTCTTATTAATTTTGTATATTTTAAGTTAAAACAATAAATTTGTGTTATTGGTATATATATATATATATATATATATATATATTATGATTATAATATATAGAGGATCTAATAGTTGAGCATCCTAATTTTGCACCTATCAAAATTTTCTATAGCAATTTCAAATCACTCCAAAAAAATTTATAGTAGTTTACTTGGTAAGTCCCCAACTTATAACTAAGTTTTCAAGTCCACGTCATCAAATATGTTGCCACATTAGTATGTTTTTGTTTTTAAGGTGTCTAAAAAGATCGCCCCAACAAAAGTTAGACCAATAATTATGTATTAATGCTCCACTAATGTGGCAACACGTGATTTGATGATTTTTCAATTTAAGGAGTACATTTCATTCAATTTTATGAATAAATGTGATCAATGCTAGCAACTTTAAGGCCACAACTACTAGTGTTATATTACTAAAAATATTGGATATTTAATCAACAAATACTATCACAACAATTTGAACATACTTAGTTATTGGGCTCTCTGCTCTATGTCCACATACAAGTGAGAAAATAATGTAGAGTAATATTATGTTTTGGATATTCATATTTATGGGCTCAGCCCAAATCAATATTTATGACAAAATAATATATGAAACCAAAAATTTTAAAACTCTTAGTTATTTCTAAACTAAACCTAATCTAATAAATATAACAAAAAAAGTTTAAAACAAAGGTGAGGCGAGTAAGGAAGTAGTAAGATAAATGAGTACATTAACATTGTCCTTCAAAAATATTTGGTGAGTGGACAAATATGAGTTATAACCAATACTCTTCTTGGCCCAATAACTTGCAATAGCTCTAGAGAAAGATGCATCTTCTAAGGATCTATGATATGAGAAAAATATAACCAATAACCACCCCATATTAAGTTTGGATTGTAGGTACAATACCCATATTTATTGTGTAAACCGAATACATCATTTTGGGACAACACCAAGATGTTTAGGTTGATCACACAAAAAGATTCACCCCTGATAATATAAAAAATCTTTAAAATTCATCACATACTAGTAAATAAATGTACAAAATACAAGATAATGAAACTCGTTGATTGGAAAACCCAAAAAATAGAGAAGAGAAATAAAATTTAATGAAATTGAATTATGAAGTAGTTGCTTTGGTTTTCAAAACCTTGAGAGGTCATGTGTCTATATATACATTGGTAGAATATATATATAAACCATACAAGACAAAATGTACAAAATAATATGAAGAGTTTAGCATGAATTCTATTTTTAAATTAAAATATCTCATTAATGTTGAGCTAAACTTTGATGTCTATTTGAATGTCATACTTCCTTTTGCAAGTCACCATCCTTATGAGTTTCCTTTTGAAACAATTAATCTTTTTTACTAGTACTCAAACCAACTCTTGATCTCTAGGCCATTGGAATTCACAAATCGAACATCCAGTATAATGAAAAATCAAGTTATTTATGAGGCACTTTCATATATTCATTACATTTCCTTACAAAATCTTCAATAGCTAATCTTAGGTCCCCATGAGTCAACTAATTAATGTATCGTTGAATCCAAACTCCTTGGATGAATAATCTCTTATAACTTCCTCATATTGTCTAATTCTTAGTAAGATAAAACAAATAATTGAGTAACATTCACTCACTATAAAAATGATTACACCAACGCCCAAGCTAAATAAATAGAATCGCATAAAGATAATAGGCTTAAAAATAAGATACAATCATTTGTGAAAAATATAATCACATAGATATAATGGGTTTAAAATAAGATACAACCATTTGTGAAATAATAGAATCACATAAATAAGGGTTATAATCAATAAGAAATAGCATTTCATGATTTATGGTTGAAGATCCTAAGTTTTAGCCTCATCAAAATCTTTAGGAAGATGTGATATTTAGAAAAGAAGCAAGACAATATTTAAGGGATGCATAAAAGTACTAATGAAACCTCAAATAAATAAATAAATACATGGAAAAAGGAGACAACATAAGGAAGAGATTGACTTGGTAATGAAGTTGAATATAGAAAAACATGTTAAACATGTTGAATACTAAGAAGAGAGGGGGGTGAATCGGTATTATTTGAAACTCAAACCGTTTACCATAATTTAAAACTCTTAAACAGATCAGCAATAATGAGAAATAAAGCAACAAACACCAATGCACAAGAGAACACCAAATTTACGTGAAAAATCCAAAAAGAGAAAAATCATGGTGAAAAATTCTCACTAATAAGAACAAGATTACAATTTTTTTAAAGGCTCACTGCTTAAGAAATCTCACTTCTCCCTAAAGGACTTGTTGAAGAATTTCACTACCTCAAAGCAAAATACAAGGACCTACTAAAGAGATCCAGTATCTTAGAGTAGAATACATGAAAATTTAAATTACAATTAATAAGATTTTAGTTCACAACCTCCAACAATCTCCTAAAAATGTAATTGCTCTTGAATCACTACCTCAAGCAACCATTAAGCAATTCAGCTCCAAAACATTCACCATCCACTTTTACTACACCACTTTTCGCATCTTGCTCAATCCACACACTTACAACTTATTTGATTTTTAATATATACCCTTCATAACAAAACAAAATATTAAATTAGGTCAACCAAAACATGAGACAAGCAATGACCTCAACAAGTTGGCCTCAAAATATATTTGTGGTGAAATCAATCCAAACCAAGAGATAGAGTGGACCTAAAACAACTTATTACATATTTTCGTGTAGCCCCAAACATCAAGCATACTAGTGCACATTTTCCTAAATTAAAGATAGAGTAACATGTAAATGAAATGTGTAGCATTTTTCTAATCGGCCCAAGAATACTTCCAAATGAATTTACAAAATGTAGATCATATTGAGACATGGCAAGGCCCAAAGATAGCTCATCACAACCACTAATGCTAGCATAAACGCCTAAATGTATAGCACAAGCAAGAGAATAGGCCTTGTCTATCGATCAACCACAAAACACCTTGAAAACCAACTCCAAACAAATTGAGGCACCAAAAAGATGAACCACTGTCATGTGGACCACATAGAGATATTCCATGCACACTAAAATAAATTCTCATGCACTTATTTCATACTATCATGCCAAAACAAGTTGGCACAACCAAACAAATACAGAGTTCTTTATACTTTGAAGGCCAGAAAACATAGTCATTAGATAGAACATTGTCAAACATACTTGTAGTACACTTCATCACCTGAAATATGGACTGAGATACTACAAAGATAGTATAAGCATGTCCACCAAGCTACAGGAGAAGAAACAATAATGCAGAGAAATACAGATTATTTTTTGGACCAATGCTAACAAGCAACAAAACTACCAGCATACTACATTTACAAGAAAACATTTGTGGGAACACTAGTGACCTGAAAAGATAGGAGTGCAACATCCACAACACATACAAGAGGACTCCCAAATTACAAGACCATATTTATAAGCGTGGAGGAATATGGAGAATTATCCCAAATAGTCTTCAAAGAATTTTCCTACATTTTCACACTTCACCAACCTATAGAGACTAGAACATCCTTGTAGTACCATTTTCTTACTCGAGAGCAATAAGAGAGATATAAAAACAACTTGTAGCATGCTCAAGATAATCAACATCATCTACTTCATCACAATTCTTCTGATCCTTGTCTTAATACTTCTAATCCTTATCTTAATATGATATCATCATGATAAAATCTCTACGGACATATTATAATACACATCCAATCATTATACTTCCATAAATTTCATCATTAGCATAGCATCAATGAAAACACAACATGTTGAGGGTTGACATCAATGACAACACCACAACTGCACATGAGACATCAATGATTGTTGGCATGAGGCATTGCATTGATGAATAGTTGTTGTTATTGATGGCAACTAGCATCTGGTGAGTCAGATATCCAATCTGCAATTCATGATTTCTTCATTCTGGAAGATGACTGAAGTTAAGTGAGGTCCAGTAAGAAGAACAATGTATTCGACAGAGTGTGCAATTTGGTGGTCAGCAAATTATTTTAGTTAAGTATTTTGCTTTGCGGATTTGAGAGATGTGGTGTGGATATGTAATTCACCTTATTACATGATTGTAATCTCTGGTGTTAAGTTTGGTGTTGGTTAGAAGATCCAGTAGACTATTTTTCTGGTATAGTAGTGTTTTGGTATAGTACGTAGTGTGTAAAGATCTATAGTGCGGATCATGCAGAGAAATTTTGATGATTATTTGCATGTTCGAGGTTGATAAGATGACATATGGGAAGCATGTGGACATCTTGTTTTGGTCTAGATAGCTGTTTTTGGATCGGTTTAAGCCCACCTGGATTACATGTTTCATGTTGGGTGTTATGTGGTTTTTAAGCTGACATGGAATTGATCTAATTTGATGGTGCAGATATATTAGTTTGATTGGTATGATCATTTGGGTGGTTGTTCGTGTTAAAGGAAGCATGTATGAGTGATTGGGTGTAGTTTAAGTTGAGTAATTGAGAGATATGTGCTTTGGTATGTGACAAAGCAGAGTAGAACAGAGCACAGAGACAAAACAGTGGAAGAAGACCTTTTGTGCTTAACCGGAACTGCTTTCTAGAATTTGTAGATGCTACTATTCAGTTTAGATATTCTTGTTCTTATTTGTAATTGCATGTAAGGTAGTGAGTCTTCCTCCAAGTTGTATCCTTCTTTTGTATTTGAGCAGTGAGCTCTAGGTAATGTGCCTGAATGCATGTGCATTCCCCTCTTGTAATATTATTATACTCCTTATCACAGTATTATAATATTGTGGGTCTCAATCCCACCATGGTTTTTCCCTTAACTGAGTTTCCATATAAAAAATCTTGGTGTTATGATGTTGATGATCTTGGCTTTGTGTCTCTGCATTTACTTTACTTCATTTGCATAATATAGTTGTATGATCGGGTTATTAAATTCAATTTTGTTGAACACCAATTCACAACCCCCCTCTTAGTGTTCCCTTGATTCCAACAATTGGTATTAGAGCCTCATTCCTTGGAAGGAGCCTAACAGCTTGAGGGAGATCCGGGAAGGTGTCTTAATGGATTCAAGTGGTCCGAGACAACAACTTCTTATTGCACTTGATGATCTTGATCAGTCCAAAGCCAAAGTTCAAGAATTGAAGACAAATCTCAAAGATGTTAAAAATTTCATTGTCATTGAAAGATCAAGTGAACACATCTAGAGAGAAGAGAAAAGAGATGATGGACAAACTCAAGAAGAAAGAAAGCCAATGCATTGATGAAGAATCCCTGAAAGAAAAGACAAAAGAATGTGACAAACTAGCAAGAGTTAATGCACTTCAAAAGAATGAGATGGAAGCCATTGCGATGAAATTGATAGAGGAGATTGAAAACCAGAAGAAGAATGAGGAAAGCTTGACTCAACCACTTAAGGATAGATCTTATGAGTGTTGCAGACTAAATCATGAAAATGACTTGCTGAAGCTTGAACTGATGCAATCCAAAAATAATGAGCAAGAGCTTGAGAGACAGATTGAATAATGAGAGATGAACTTACCACTATTAATGAGTACAAAGAAAAATTCAATACAAGCTCAACCAAGCTAGATGAAATGCTACAAAGTCAGAAGAATAAAAGGATATGGGAGGACTTGGATTTGAGAAAGGAGAAAGCTTCGGATCTGGTCAAAGCAATCAACAGAAGATCAAGAGGCCTCTGGTAAGATAACCTAATGCTTATATATTCAATGTAATTTATTTGTTTGTGATAAATTTGTTCATATGTCAAGTCAATGCAAAAATAGAATAAATCGGAATAATTCATCATTCATCGGTCAATGTTTCAATTGCAATAAATATGGTCATAAGTAAGTTGAATGCAAAAGTATGGTAAATAGGGGGAATGTAAGATGCTATGCTTGTGGAAGATTTAGACATATAGCTAACAAATGCAGATCAAAGGGAAATAAAAGTAATTTCAGGCCTTATCAGAGAAACAATATTACTTTCTATGATTGCAACAAAACCGGTCACATTGCAAAATACTGTAGAAGCAAGAATGTGAAGAATGCTCCGCTAGATAGGAACAAATCCGATGATAAGGGAAAGGTGAAAGTTGAAGAAATCATAGAGAAATACAAGAAGAAATGGGTCAAGAATGTTAGGATTAATGATAGTCCCAAAGATACTGAGAGGGGGGGGGGTGAATCAGTACGTAGCTAAATAGTTTACAAAATATTTAACCTTATTAAGTATTTTTCATTCCAAAACAATGTACCGATAAATAAGAATTAATGCAGTAAACAGGAACAATAAAGACAACATAGAAAAAATACCATAACACAAGATGTTTAACGAGGAAACCTGGTGTGGGAAAAACCTCGATGGGATTTGTGACCCACAATATTCACTCACTGGCCAATGAAAATATTACTTACAATCAGGGGCCTGCACATGCAGGAAGGCCAACTGCCTAGAGCTCACTGCTCAATCTACAAAATAGAAGTCTCACTGACTTACATAATGGATTATGAAAATCTAATACAATGTACTGCTTCAAATCAACATCAACTATGCCAGGTTCAGTACTGGTTTAAGTTCATACTATAACCATAAGCCTTATACAAAATCTGTCCTCATTATTTTCTCATTCCTATCTCATTTTCTTCTACATCAAAATGATTTACAAGATCTCATACATATATGAGTCTATTACAATATGCCATGTTGGATTTACAAAAAGATATTTATAATTAAATATAATAAACAAAAGTTTATTCCTGTCAACTGGAGTGTCGGTATGCATTGTTGCCGCTACCAGTGAAGTGTCTACCAGTGTTGGTGCCTGCCGGTGGTTTACCAGATGAATGCCACAAGGTTTCCTGAAGGTTTCCACAAGGTTGCCATCAATGACAACACCTTCAATTCTCATTAGAGTGTATAATGCCAACAATCTCCCCCTTTGGCATTGATGACAACACTCATGAGAAAAATAAAAAACTGTTGCAAAAAGTGAAGTAAAAAATTTACCAAAAATGTGTGCTCCCCCTAAGTAGATGATCTCCTTTGATTAACCATTTTTCTCTATCCACTACTCCCCCTTTGACATCAATGACAAAGGTTGTCAAAAATTGTCAAATGAGTGCAAAATTTCACCTTAAGGTTTGTAACTGGTTGGTTAAAATCTGAAATATATAAGCCAAAACCAAGTTTAAACTCTGCATGAATCTGTTGTTATCATTCATAGTTGCCTCAATTTGTTGGATCGTGCCGGTGAGATGATGCATATGTTCCTCCGGTGATATTTCCCCTTGAATTAATGCCTTAGATATCTCATTTCTCAGAGAGATAAGGTTATCTAGTTTAGGACTAAGTTTATACTTAAGCTCTCTGGCATTTTCCTTGATCCTTTCTTTTTCTTTCTCCAATTTCTCCAACTTTTCCTCAAATCCTGCTATTTCTTGCTCAATAACTGATATAGGTTCAGATGAACTAATGATGTTATTAGCTATATCATCAATTTCCTTTTGTACTCTGCTTATTTCTTTTTCAATGTCCTGGATCAACAGATGTGGCTTGCATGTTTCTCTATATAGTTCCTTATACTCCAAAATTGTTGTATTCAGTGCCGGTAAAAGTGTGTTAATGTGTTCCGTGCACTTCTTTATTGTTTCCTCAAAAAAAATTCTTTTTCTTTTTCTATCTTCTCTTTTAATGTTTCCTCATTTATTTGATCAACCGTTATTACATTTCCAGCAATGAATTTAGACAATGTGTCTAACTGACTTAAATAATCCTTTACATGATCTAAATTGCATTTTGGTGCAATCATCTTAAGAATATCTTGTTTGTTCAAATTCAAATCAATTGCCCCTTCCCTTCAATTTGTCATGATTTTAGTATTGCAAGTCCGAACCAAAAGCTTGAACCTAGAATAAACAAATTCATAATGCCAACCACCCATAGACTTTACTTTGATAATATGACTAAAGACTTCATGTTACACTTTTTTAATGAATTATCATACTTGTAAAGAAGGATGTTTGTCAAATATTTATTTGTTTTAAACTTTAAATTTAATTTTTACATCATGGATCAATTTTGAAACATAATATCTCACAATCTTGAAAATTAATGAGCCCAAGTTAGACATAATTCTCTACATATTTCATATTATTTCTATGATTATTTTAGAAAAAGAAAAGGATGTGGTACTTAGGGTAGATCATTTATTTAATATGAAGGCATGTAAAGAGAAGCAATTTCAAGGTTATGATTAAATAGGAAGAACATATGAGTGTGATTTAGAAGTTGGAATGACTTTTGGATGTAGAGTCAAACTGAAAATTATTACTAGAAAATCAGAAGATGAGATATCAATGGTGAAAATCACACTTGATTGCATCGATTTTAAGAAACCATAATAAACTTGTTTTTTACTCTTTTATCTATATAAAAATACTTAGAATAATATAAAACAATGTACTATAAAATTCTCGTTGAAAATACAATCAATTCTAAATATATTATGACCTTATAGTATAAATATAGTTGTCTCCTAAATTATTTGAAAAGCAATTCCTAAAGTTTGTCATATTATGTATTATTAGTTTATAATGAAATTATTTTACTATAAAAGTTCATAATGGCAACCATCCATAGACTTCACTTTGATAATATTGGTGAAGACTTTATACTATTTTTTTAAACAAAATTAGCACACTTGTCGAGAAGGATGTCTCCTTGTCAAATATTTATTTGTTTCAAACTTTTGATTTAATTTTTAAATCATCAATCAATTTTGAAACATAATAATTCACAATCTTGAAAATATATATAATTATTTGTTAATATTTTTTGATTACCAAATGTATTGAAAAATAATGAGTCCAAGTTATACATAATGCTCTAAACATTTAATAATAGTACTATGATTATTTCAGAAAAAGAGAAGGATGTGGCACTTAAGTTAGAACAATTTTTTCTCAAATATTTAGTGTACATGAAAAATAAAAAATACATTTGATATGGAGTCAAATAAAGACAAACCGTTTGAGGGTTATGATTAAATAGGAGAGCATATGGGTGTGAATTGGAAATTGGAATGACTTTTAGGTATTGAGTCAAACTTAAATTTTGATGTTATAAAAATCTCACTTGATTGCATTGATTTTAAGAAACCATAATAAACTTTTTTGTTACTCTTTTATTTATATAAAAATACTTAGAATAAGTAAAATAATATACTATAAAAATCCCTTTGACAATACAATCAATTTTTTACTACTTTATAATCTTTTATTATAAATATAATAGATTAATATTATTATTTTATAAATTATTTGAAAAGCAATTCTTAAAGTTTGTCTTGTTATTATCTTATGATGTAATTGTTTAGACTTATGAACGTTAAAAAAATACTATTTTTAGATCAGTATTATTCCATTCAAATCTCAAATTTGTTTCCCATTTCAAAGTAGTTGTGGCAACTCATCGATTAAATTTGATGGTCGAACTTACCCATCAAAACAAAAAAAAAAAGAAAGAGAAAAGGGGAAAAACTCAATGAGCAATATATTCAACATTGCTCTTTATGTGATGGAATGGTTCATGGTAAAGAAGAAACATTAAAGAAAAACTCTTTGACAATCTTAATGACATCAGATTTTCATACTTTATTATATTGATAATTTGCCGTATCTATATCTTGATTCAATTGTGTGAGAGTTTTTGTGTCAATGTTTCAAATCACACTTCACGATCCATCATCAAAATAAAAGAATACATAATAAAAAGGAAAAATCTTACATGTTCTACACAAAACTTCTACCTTCTCTTACTGGGAAAAGTCGATTGCATTTAAATAAAGTGTCACATTAGATTTTTATAATTCATTATATTGATAATTTGCGATATCTGATTTCAATTGTGTGAGAATTTTTGTATCAACGTTTCAAATCACACTCCGTAATTTATCAGATCGCAATTAAAAAATACATAAGAAAAAGAAAATATCTTACGTATTCTATGCAAAACTTCTACCCTTTCTTATTGGAAAAGTCAATTGCATTTAATAAAGTGTCACATCAGATTTTTATAATTCATTATATTGATAATTTGTGATATTTGAATTTGATTGTGTGAGAATTTTTGTATCAACCTTTCAAATCACACTACGCAAAAAGAGATACACCAATACAATATAGTTGCACTTGATATCATATTGACTACATAGTGTTCGGCCAAGCCTTTTCATACACTTTAATGCTATAACAGATGCAGGTTCATGAAACAACTTACACATAATAGATTGGTTCACCATCTCTACAAAATCATAGCACGATATCATGCGAGGATCGCTGCAAATTATCAACTAGGCATGACAATTTCATTTGTAATAGTCTCAACCTTTACTCTTTTGTGTGCACAAACTCTGTTATTCCACCCTCGAATCTTAAATAGTATTTCACAAAGAAAACTTGACTTTTGAGCTCAATATAATCGAGATGTCACACGACATCATTGCACTTCAGCGCTAGGGAAAAGGGGCAAAATGTGTAGAGAAAAAGGAAAGGAAAGGATCTACAATGCCACCAACCTATATCTGGGTCTACAAATGGGTCACAACAATATGGGACTACCTTGTACTCCCTGCGAGAGGCACCTAACTGCACTACAAACAAAACGTACATGTACAAACCTTTCCTAGTGAGTTTTGAACTTGTGACCTCTCTTTGAAGAGCACAAATTCTCTATCACTAGACCAACTTAGTGGGAAAGTGCATGGATGCCACATATATTGACTAGATTATATTGAGCTCAAAAGTCAAGTTTGCTTTGTGAAATAATATTTTAGATTTGAGGGTGGAATAACAGAGTTCGTGCACACAAAAGAGTAAAGGTTGAGACTATTACAAATGAAATTGTCATGCCTAGTTGATAATTTGCAGTGATCCTCGCATGATATTGTGCTATGATTTCGTAGAGATGGTGAACCAATCTATTATGTGTAAGTTGTTTCATGAACCTGCATCTGTTGTAGCATTAAAGTGAATGAGAAGGTTTGGCCAAACACTGTCTAGTCAATAATGCTATCAAGTGCAACTATATTGTATTGGTGTATCAACGTTGTATGGATTGTTCCTAAGATCAATGATCTTCTCATGAGTCAACTCTAAAATGTAGTGCATGTGGATCTCAATGTGTTTGGTCATTTGTTGACAAATCAAATTGCAAGAGATTTATATAACACTATGATTGTCACAAAAGATGGCTATTAGATTTCAAAAGGAAATGCAAAACTCAGTGAGAATATTTTGAATTCAAATAACCTTAGTAGAAGCTTTAACTGCTCCTTGATACTCAACCTCTGTAGATGAAAGAGCAATTGCAAACTACTTATGGGACCAACAAACTAGACTAAAATGAAGAGAAGCAATATCCTAAAATAAACTTGTGATCTTGAGAATCGCATGCCCAATTTGAATCTGTGTATGCCACCAAGTCAAAATCCACACTTGGTACATAGTGAATCCCATAATTATGAGTTTCCTAAATGTACCGAAGAATCACCTAAGCTTCTTTCCAGTGTAGCTCATCAGACTCTTGCATGAATCAAGATACTATGCCTACAATATAAGAAATGTCAGGTCTTGTGTGAGTCAAGTATATGAGACTACCAACAAGTTGTTAATACAAAGTGTAATCCATCAAAGGTGAAGAGAACTTTGCCTCAAGTTTGACCCCATACAGAAATAGAGTTAGAGAAGACTTCCAGTCAGCAATGCAAAATCTAGAGAGCATATCAAGAGCGCACATAGGTTGTGCAAGGAATATCCCTAAAGAAGATTGAGTGATCTCAAGGATCCCCAATAAGTAGTGCAAAAGGCCTAAGTTTGATATTAAAAAACGATCATGAAGGGCATTTTTCACTGTCAGAATGGTATATGAGTGACTCTTTGTGATCAACAAGTCATCAACATAGAGAACCAATGCGAGTATCATCCTACTATAGAATATATACATTCAGATTATAATGGTAATGAGTGAACCCAACTATCATAAAGAAGGAGTCCATCCTAGCATACCAAGCTCGAGGGGCCTATTTGAGGCCATAGAAAGACTTTTGAAGAAAACAAACAAGTGAAGGATCCTAAACGAACTCATATGATTGTTGGTCACCATAAATCTTAAACCCTAAGTAGGTCACCATAAGTCTTAAACCCTAAACCCTTGATTGACCGGCTCTAAGCAGTCATCGCCTTTCTAAGTTTTAACCTTATGTATTTTGACTCATCCAAAACGAAACCCTTTAGCCTAGTGATCAATCAATCTTGTGCTTCTAATATTTCTCAAGTCCCTAGCACTTGCGTCTAAAGTTTGATCAATGGATATCGTGGCTTTATGAGATCTAGATTTGTCAGATTTGCCAATGCCACACAAATGTGCTGGTTAAGTGCAAGAGAGCCCACTAAGGTGATTGTGTGGGCGCAAAAGGGCTTCTGATGGTGCGCTATTGGTCCAAAATGGAACCAACGTGGAAAGGCAAATCCAAAAGTGGCATATTCCGATTGGTTCATGTTATCTCGTACATGTGAAGTTTAATTTTTGACTTTAAATCATGGCCCTTGATTTTTCCGCAATCCAAACACATCGACGATCAATATTTGAAGTTTGAAACGGATATTTTTTGGTTCATTGGCTAGAGAACTGTGCAGTAATGACAATTTGATGGAAAATCAAATCAATTTTTACCCATTTCCTGCATTTAACACATGATTTTGACTATTTAATTGATGACAACACATCTATGAAAAATCAAGCTCATTATGATTACAATTGGTGAACTAGAGTTTTATGAGCACAAAATGACTACAATTGTAGAATTAATCAAAATTTTGAGTGTTTTGTTTTAAATTGCTTTCACTTGCTTCATATTTGTGGGAGAAATCACAATTGACATAAAATATCAAATTTTGTTAAATTAGCCTTTGTTATTTTTGAGAAATCTTAGTCGGTGGATAAATCTTCAATAAATATAAATGGCTAAAACATTAGAAGCAAAGAGGAGTTTGAAGAAAGATTTGATGATTCAATGTCCTGGGTTTGCAAGGAAGCCTATTGACTTGTCAAAGGAGAAGAAAGAAAAAGAAGAAGGTCAATAAGAAATTTGCAGATGCTCTTGGAGGGATTAGGGATTTAGATGTGCCCAAATCTGGCTTGTCATTGTTTGAACATTGGTATAGGAAGAGAATGACATGTTTTCCTCTGAGAAGCGGATGGTATTTGGACATGGGGAAAGTTATAGTCCCTAATGTGTTTGTAGATGTTGAATTTGTCTAAGAAATGGTAAACATATATGATGTGAAGTCAAAGAAAGTATTGTCAGGTGATGGAAGTCCTATAATAGCCTTCACAAAGCCTTACATTGTTAAGGCCTTCAATTTGAGTGGAGCTTCCAACAAAATAATAGATTTAGACACTTTTGCAGGAAGTTTTGAAACTCATAAGAGTGTCTACAAAAGGATCACTTGATCCTGGGATAGAAAGTCAAAAGGCCTAATGGAAAAGGAGTTAGGATTTTTGAGGAGTCATTCAGCATTGAAACTTTTGAAAACTACTTCATTGAGACATATTATTTATGTCAAATCCTTGGTGAAGATGTGGAGTAGAGGATGATAATTCCTATCATGTACATGGCTCTTGACATCCGAGATGATGCACTAAATGTTGAATT